>NW_027498999.1:0-79566 GCF_021521415.1 Bidens hawaiensis
TTGGAAGTAGTCAGATCGAACCGTTAACACTGATCATATCGGTTCCAGAATCAATATGTAATATCCCTATTTTAATCATTTTATATAGAGTTACTAAAATTTTTATTCATCCTAATATGTTTGTTTAAATAACGAACCTTGGTGATTAAAAGTTATGAGAAAACTAGTTTAGAGTTCTTTAGTGAAATAACCAAAGTAGATGGGGTTATTTGGTTATAATGACTTTCGTAAAATTACATTAAAAAAAGGAAGAAAAAAAGAGAAAAAATCCACATGTTTCTATGAAAAGGTTTGTGTGTGTTTGGAAGGAGGTGTTTTATTGTAGGATTATATATATAGGGTAGGGATGGTAAAGGTTCGGGTTTAGGTATTCTCAAACCCATACCAGGTTATGAAAGTCTGTCTCAAACCCGTACCAAACCCGTCAGGTTTTAATCGGATAATTACCCGTTGGGTTTCAGGTTTTCCCATCGGGTTTCGAGTTTCTTATCGTGTTTTGATAAAATACCCGTCGGGTATGCACGGCTCAAAAACCACTAGGTTTCCACCGTTTTTGAAAAATATAACTAAATGATACAAAGATGATTACCATAAGATAAAATTGCCACAAATAATTGGCATAAACCATTTTCGACAAATAATATATTTGGAATATAGTATATATATAATATATAATAAGCTATATCTGGTTTATTTCGTAGAAAGATCACTTTCGTTTTTTTAAGATAAATTTCTTTTTACTTTCTTCAATTAACTTATCAACTTATGATCTTTAGACGTTTAAAGACTTTTGTTTCTTTCACTTCATCCGCTAAGACTATGTATGGTGGAGGAGCTACAAAATGTAACGTTTTAGTCATGTGATGCCAAGTAAGAAAAATGGTGGGTTTTATTTTAGGCGTGTAATGGTGCTGTAGCATAAACATATATATATATATATATAATGAGTATAATTACAGAACTGTTAAATTATTTAAGAACTTGAAGGAATCTTTGAAAACTAACGTTTTTATAAATTTTTTTGTGTGTTAATGTTCTTTTAGAGTAGTTTTATCATTATGTATATCTATATCTACGATTACAGTTTTGAAAATTAGTTTTTATACATATCTATGTTTTATTTTACACATATGTAAATTTGTTAGTACATAAATTTTACATATATGTAAACTAGTGATTAATAATGTAAACAAAATTTTTATATAAAATATGATAAAACTACTCTTAAATAATGTTAATATAATAAAAAAAATTAAAAAATTGTTTGGTTGTTAAGGATTCCTAAGAGTTTTTAATCTTTTTAGAGTTCTTAAATGATACCAACCCTATATATCTATATATACATATATATATATAACATATAATATATATATCTACATACTATATATATAACACAGAGATATATAATAAACTCAACTCACAAGCAGACGAGAAACAGTCATTGCCCCCACCCTTGTCGCCCAGGGGCGGTGTTCTTGCCCCCTTTCGCCCCTTCTTTGCCGCCCAGTACACATAGCCTAACCATAGAACTTGTAGAAAGATATATTACTAATACTGAAGTATACAGATCAATACTTTTAACTAGGAAGTTAGTAGGTTACCATGACAATATATTGGATAACATACAATTAAAAAATCGATAAGGTAAACATACAACATAGTTTCGTCTGTGGCCGATTAATCGCATGTATCATTTGGTTATATATCTAAAATTTCTTAAAAGGGATGACAAGCATATAGTAAATAAATCAACGTTCAAAAAAAACTATCATATCATTCTTGTTAGGGCTTCGCTTCTCGATCTCACCGCTAAAAAAAGGGTCGTAAACCGTAAAACGGTCCCCTCCTCCTCGCAAAATATTTTTTGGGGTTTTTTTCAGCCGCCTCTCCTCATTCTCTTTCATAGGTAAGCCTAAAAGTAAAAACTAAGAGTATAAGCGAGCCGAGCCTAAGTTCGACTAGGCTTGAGCTCGGCTCATTTTGACTTACTAGAGTTGAAGCTTGCTTTCTAAAATTCAAGCTCGGCCTTGATTCGTTCATTATTTTATAAATAATTTATATAAAATTTAATTGTTTTTTATATTTTCATTCATAACTTATATATATAACACAATTATAATACAATACATATTATTTACTTATTTTTCATTATAATTATATATGTAATAAATATATTATAAAAATAGTTATTTAATATTATATAATATTAGCATCGGCTAAGGTCTCCGGCTCGATAAGTGAAACTTAAGCTGTTTATTAAGTACACTCATTGTATGGTTCGAGGCGCTGATATAGAGTCGCTCACGAACCGACTCGGCGACTCGGCTCGTTTACACCGACCCGACATGAAAAAATAAACGGGTGTGTGGGAATGCTCTAGTAGCGCGGTAAACGATTTGGAAGTCAAGTTTGAGTGTGGATCACGTCCAAATTTAATTTTGGAAAGCATAACTTGGTCACAAGTCGGCAGTCGGTTCTAATAGAAACAAAAGTAATATAGTTATTTACCAACTACAATATTTAATGGGTTTCATTCAATCAAGAGTATCAACTTAACCGACAAGGTTTGTACGAAACTATAACTAGTGCTGTAAATGAACGAGCGCGTTCGGTGAATTATTCGTGAATTGTATAACAGGAAGTTCGTTTATGTTCGTTCATTTAATAAATGAACGAACATGCACAAGGAAACACGAACAAAGATTGTGTCCGCTTAATTATGTTTACGAACGTTTGATAAGGTGTTCATTTACGTTCACTAATATTTGTCTGTTTTGTTTGTTCATTAAAGGTTTTTCTTTATACTTTAATGACTTTTATAATATTCTTATATGGTTTAAGCAAACATAAAACAAAAATATATATGAATATTATGTGATTATTTTATATGTAATTTAACGTATGCATAAGAATGATAAAATAATCACAAACACAAACTTGGTACGTAGTCAGATCGAACCGTTAACACTGATCATTATCGGTTCAAAGAATCAAATATGTAATATCCCTATTTTAATCATTTTATATCGAGTTACTAAAATTTTTATTCATCCTAATATGTTTGTTTAAATACGAAACCTTGGTGATTAAAAGTTATGAGAAAACTAGTTTAGAGTTCTTTAGTGAAATAACCAAAGTAGAAGGGGTTATTTGGTAATAAATGACTTTCATAAAATTACATTAAAAAAAGGAAGAAAAAAAAGAGAAAAAATCCACATGTTTCTATGAAAAGGTTTGTGTGTGTTTGGAAGGAGGTGTTTTATTGTAGGATTATATATATAAGGGTAGGGATGGTAAAGGTTCGGGTTTAGGTATTCTCAAACCCATACCAGTTATGAAAGTCTGTCTCAAACCCGTACCAAACCCGTCAGGTTTTAATCGGATAATTACCCGTTGGGTTTTAGGTTTTCCCCATCGGGTTTCGAGTTTCTTATCGGGTTTTGATAAATACCCGTCGGGTATGCACGGCTCAAAAACCACTAGGTTTCTACCGGTTTTTGACAAAATATAACTAAATGATACAAAGATGATTACCATAAGATAAAATTGCCACAAATAATTGGCATAAACCAGTTTCGACAAATAATATATTTGGAATATAGTATATATATAATATATAATAAGCTATATCTGGTTAATTGGGTATATAATCGGGTAAATGGGTTTATGTTATCGGGTAATCGGGTATATTAGAATCCCAAACCCGCGAAATTTTTTCAAAGCTAATCCCAAACCCGTCCCAAACTGTAATGGGTCGGGTATTACCATCCCATTTATGTCGGGGTTCGGGTTTTCCCATCGGGTTCGGGTTTCATTGTTATCCCTATATAAGGCTTGATTTTATGTGTCATAAACTGAAGCTTTAACAAGTTGTAGCCTTGCATGTGTTTAATGATGTTCGTGAATGGATTTGGGATATATTAGGTTGCATTTGATGTTGTAGCATAATAGAATTATTTTTGGTTTGAGTCATGATTGGGGATGTAAATAAGTTTTAGGTCAATTTGGGGAAGAACCTTAAGTCCTTAACTATAATTTGCAACTTTTGACAGCATCTGTACTGAATTTGTTAAAAATCATATAAAATCAACCAAGTGTTCGTTATAGTGTGTTTTTATAAGGGTTTTCGACATGAAAGAGTTATAGTGTTAAAAAGCATAGAATTATTTTTTGTTTGAGTCATGATTGGGATGTAAATAAGTTTTCGCAATTTTTTTTTCCTGAAGAAACACTAAGTGAACCCACAGGCAGATTATAGATAACTGGGGGTTAAGTAATGTTTCCACGAGGATGAGGTCTAGCAGAGAAGGTTGTTCTTCAGGAGACCTGCAAAACAGACACCGTAAGCTCGTCACAGAGAAGGGGGGGGGGGGTTCCTCCTGTGACCACCCTCCGGCGTGAGAATCAGACTAGATTGCTCTAAATATAAAGGTATATTAAGAGATTGCTAGATAAGATTGAGATATCAGATGATGTCCTTACCATTCCAAGGTGTTGGAGTATTTATAGCCGAAGGTAGGTTTCCAAGCAGGTACAGCCGGCTGGATAGTATTCCTGTTCTACCAACAGTGGACGTACGCACAGGCCATGCTGGTTGGTGGATAGGTTACGCGCAACAGAATAAGGTCGGCTGTATACTGTTCCTTTACTGCCGGCTACGCACTGTTCCACCAACTGTAGGCTGCGCACGTCTCCTCGTAAGGGTTGGTGAGTAGGCAGCGGCTAATAGTGACAAACAGTACTAGAGGGTGCTCCTCCTCGTATTGTTGTCGGTGAGCTGTCACCCTGTGATTAGTTCATGGGCTGCTCTGGTCAAATTGTCTGTTCCGCCCATACCTTAGTAGGTATAGTACGAAAGACCTTCCAGAAGCATACGGACTGGCTCATTTAGGCGGGAGTATTCCCGCCTTGCTCATTCCTTCATGTGACTACTGAAGTAACGAATGCCTTGTGCGTGTAGCCTTGCTGTTAGTGCGGGTAGCCTTCCCTGATGGCTTGTATCCGCAGCTGCGGGAACAGGCGGGGTACTTCACCATTGGGAGGCTTTCCCCTGCGGGTACAGCTGGCGTACTGCGCGTAAGGTTCTTTGAGCATGGTGGGTCCTGCTGGAGCAGTTGGTCATTGCGCAGACGTCCCTGTTCAAGGTGAGTCTTGCGGGTCCAACTGGGATCTGCTGGGACCTACCTCTTCAAGTCCCCCCAGTCCAATGTTCTTCTCATGAATATTAATAAGTGAGGTGAACTTTTGGACTTAGCAAGGGGTTTTGAAAAGGGTTTAGTTTATCGTTTTCCGTGGTGATTCATCCCGCGGTTTTCTGATGTCACGCAGAAATTCCGACTTTTCTGCTTGATCTTTGGGTGTGAAGCGGGTAGGTTTGTAACCTCGCACGTCAGGAGCGTTGAGTCCTACTTGTGTGGATTCTCCGTGGGGTTTTGGTAGCTTTCAACATACTGATCAATTATGCTAAAACCACCAATCCCATCATGGAGTTTCGAACAATATAGTTCTCGACGTTCCCGTCATGCGGGGATGTTATTCCCGTTCCCGCCAGCATGGCCCACTAGATCCTTCTTGGTTTGAATTCCCTGCAGAGTGCTAAGTATGTGAAGGGTTTTGCCTTGACATTGTACCCACACTTGTCTTACGGTTACTTTAACTTCCAAGGTTTTCCTGGCGTCAATTCCCTGCGGGTGCTAAGTATGTGAAGGGTTTTGCCTTAACACTGTACCCGCATCCGTCTACGGTAACTTGGTTGCCGAGGAATTCTTGGCTTCAATTCCTTGCGGGTGCTAAGTTTGTGAAGGGTTTTGCCTTGACACTGTACCCGCACCTGTCTTACAGTTACTTGGTTGCCAAGGTAAGGGGTATTTTCCCGCTTACTTTTGAATCTTTTTGAATTTGAATTTTGAAATTCGAAGAGTTGGTGGAAAGAAGACAGTCCAAAACTCTGAAACGTCGTGCGACGGTTTCTTCTGACTGTGTCAGGACGTGCAGGAAGTTATGGTGACGTGACAGTACATGGTCATTACAGACGCTTTTTCAGGCGCGTGGGCGCGAATTTTCGGGGCGCGTGGCCGCGAAATTAATGGTATGCGTCCTGTCAACAGCTGTTGCCAGCTTGCCTTTTGCCACGTGTCATAGTTTCATTGCACCTTCGTTTTCTCTCTCTTCCGCATTAATTTCATCGCATTAATTGCGATTAGTATATAAAAGGGGAGAGGGGTTCTTTGTAATCCACACTTTCACTCTTCTCTTCATCTTTTTTGCGATTTCCGCGCGAATACTCACCTTTTCAGGCAAGCATTCTCCCGAAATCGTTTTCTTCTTCTCTTTTTTTTTACAAGATGTCTCGTGATCTCGAATCTGCAGTCGATGACAAGAGTACTGCTGGCGAGTGCCAGTGTGCTCTGCCTGGCGATCTGTATCGGTACGTCGTCAGGAAGTTCATGCTCGAGTCTCTCGAGCCTGAGTTTCCTGAACCCACCAGACGGTGTACGATGCCCCCAGAGGCAAGATCGGGGTATATGCTGCATTCTTTGTCTATGGGAATCTTAGGTTCCCATTGACAAAGTTTGTTTACCGTGTCCTTGAGAGGCACGGTGTTCATTTGACCGAGTTGCACCCCATGGCGATCGCTAAGATTCGCCACTTTGAGTGGGTGTGCCGGATACTGGGCATTGAGCCCTATGTTGACCGCCTGATGACCTTCTACACTTGGAGGTGCATCCAGGGGTGGTACACGTTGACAACCCGGATTAAGGGTTTAAAGATCTGCGCGACCGAGCGCATTCTTCGCTCGTGGAAGCGGGAGTTCTTTTTCATATCCGCTCGCGCCATCCCCATTGCCATGAAATTCAGGAACGGGCAAGCACTTCCCAGCCTTCACGCCTCCAGCTACCAGGAGGCGGAATGGTTTGCGAAGATATCTCGGGTCCAATCTCCGGTTTACCGGTTTGCGGAGTCCGGGATGGTGATGCTGGGGATGAGCCGGGTGTGGAAGGGGGCTGATGCGCGCAAGATTCCGATCGTCCTCGAATACGGTTCGAACTCTGTTCCTTACGGTATGCCTTTTTCCCTTTTGTTGATTTTGAATTTCTTCTAACTTCTTTCCTGTTTATTTCAGAGGGGAACGACTTGCAGTCGCTCCTGAACCCGCGGGAGGCTGACGGTCCCGCACGGATGGGTACTCGCGCTCTAGATGAGAACGAGTTGCCCATCCTAGAACAAACGGCGGATCGGTTCGTGGAGGTCTATCCGCTAGGCCATGAGATCCTTAGCGCTCGTCGGCCAGGTAAGGCGCTCTTCGACCCTCGACCCCTCAATGTTGAAACCTCTGCTGGAATTCCTCTAATCGTATGTTCTGATGAGGAATCCGCAGATGGTCCTCCGTTGGTGCGGAAGAAGAAGGCTGCCGGCGGGAAGGGGAAGGAGAAGGTGGCCTCCACAGCCGATCCAGCGCCTCGGTCTGACTCGGAGACCGAGAGCGAAGAGGTGGCGGGAATCCCGGTGGTGACAAGATCACCATTCCGGAGGCTGTGACAACTGTCACCGAAGAGCCCAGGATGACAACGGTGACCGGCGTGAAGAGGCCGGCTCCATCGGGTTCATCCCCGCCCGTCCGTACTTTCAGGCTCAAGAAGACCCGTAAGTACAAATTTCCTTTAGCTTTAATCTTCATAGCTTAATATCATTTTAACACTTTTCTTTGTGCAGGCGTGGATGTTGACGCATTCCAGGGTGGAGCGGAGAGGAGTACCTCCCCGCCAATGACGGTAGGCCCGGTCAGCCTACCTGAGGCGACGACCCAGGCGGCTGCGCCTGCGCCTGCTTCCACTGGTTCAGTTGCTCACTCCGTTGAGCCGACTGTTCCAGTTGTGATGACGTCTCCGCCGGCTGTGAGTGCTATTTTTACAGCATCTTTCACCGAGCCGGCGGTAACTTTTGCTGCGGATTCCGCGGCGGCGACCGCAGCGGCTGCTACCATGCCCCCGCTATCGGCATCGACGGCCGATTCATCAGGTACGCATGGGGCTTCTCGCCAATCTCTGCCACCTTCCCATCTGCCTGACCTCTTGGATGGATTTCAGTTGGGTTCAGGTGATGGGTTCGGCGGCTATCGGCCTGTAATTGACCCTACAGGTGCGTAGGGTTCTTTTGGCCCATTTATATATATTTTTTCTTTATCATCTTTTCCTAACTGCTTTATGTTTTTTGCAGTGTCGGATTCCAATGAAGTGTATGTTCCACGATGGAACATTCGCCGAGGAACAACCCTTCGTACCCCTGTGGAGTGCGTGGAATGGGCTCGTCACGCTGCTCCCAGTGGTGCGTTGGGGGAAGCCATGGCTAGCTACCAGGAGGGTAGGCTAACCAATGAGCTTCGGGTTCTCTTGGCCCGGATGCAGCCGCGTGTCGAGCTGCTTTGTCGTGAAAACGACAAGTTAAAAGCAGCTCGCCTTAAAGAAGTGGCTCAGGCGCGGGCTGTCCGGGAGGAGAACCAAAGGCTTTCCGCCGTAGCTGCGGAAAAGGAGAAGGCCTTCAAGGCCCTCGAGGTTGAAGTTCAGGCACGACTCGAGGCCCGTTCCAAGGCTGCCCAAGCTGTTAATGAACAGCTTCGGCTGGCCAAGGAAACTGCGAGGAACGCAACCGAGAGGGCCACCAAGGCTGAAGCTGTTGCCGAGCCTCTACGCGTGGAGAATGAAGAGCTTAAAGCCAAATTAGAGGCTCTCCAGCAGGCTCATGATGCTTTGGCGATGGAGGACGCGAAGAAGCTTCAAGAGATCCTGGACCAGAGGGGCGTGCTTGACCATACTGAGCGGAAGCTAAAGGGCGTCGAAGAGGCTGCTGCAAAGGAAGTGTTGCTTGCCAACCTTAATAAAAGTGAAGCCGAACGCGCCTGTACCCAAGCTCAAGCCGCCCTTCAAGAAGCTCTGGTTGCCAAGGAATGGCTTCTTCGAGAAGCGTTGTCTCGGGTAAGTCTGGCTTCATGTCTTCACGCTTTTCTATATAAATAGAAAAGGTTCTGATACTTGTATATATATTTTTTTTTTTGTAGGTTGTGCATCGGGTCTTCTCAGAGACGTCTTATGACGATGCTATGAGCGCAGCCCTCAACGCTTCTCATGAGGATGGGGAAAAGGCCGGCTTCCTGCTTGGTCTAGGGTTCGTTGAGAAAGGCATCCCGCCTTCCAACTTCCCTTTGTACGATGTGGATACTGAAGCTATTTACGACCAAGCAGTGAACCAGTATGCCGCCTTCTCGCATCCTGTGGTGGAGAAGGTGAACGAAGTCGCTGCTGCTGATGATGGGCTAGCTATTCTTAAAGCCTTCCTTGAACCACCACGCTCTACTGATGGAGCGGGTCCAAGTGGAAGTGGTCCTGATGCTTGATTCTGAAGATCCCTTTCCACCATTAGCATAGATTTTTGCTTTTGTATAGCTTTGTAATATTTGAATTTGATGAAATAAAGATTGTGTTTGTTCTTTGCCTTGTTTATTTTACGCATGTTTTGATCTAACTTAGTAATTTCTTTAGTACTTAGATAAGTTAACTTTTTAACGTGGTAAATTATAAGTTTGTTTCGCTTCCTCTTTCATGATTGTGCGGGTATGACCGTCACTTACACTTAGTAGGATGGCTTAACTTTACTTATATCTGACCTGCGTGGAAGTTTTTCTCATCTTTTCTGAGGATAAGTTAACCTTTGAACGTGGTAGATAATAGGTGTGAAGTTTTGCTTCCTCTTTCGTGATTGTGCGGGTAGGACCGTCACTTGCACTTAGTAGGATGGCTAAACTTTACCCATATCTGACCTGCGTGTAGGTTTTCCTCATCCTTTTTTGAAATTTCTAAGTGTTCAGAATAAGTTAACCTTTGAACGTGGTAGATGATAGGTTGAAGTTTTGCTTCCTTGTTCGTGATTGTGCGGGTAAGACCGTCACTTGCACTTACAGGGATGGCTAAACTTTACTTACATCTGACCTGCGTGTAGGTTTTCCTTATTTTTAGCGTTGTGTTTATGCGGGTTTTGCCGCCTTCCACACGTAACGACTTACTTCTTCCCCCATTTATGCGGTGAATACCGGCACCAGTGTGGGAAGTTCATAAGTATAAAGGTAAGGCTATCAACACATTGTGAAAGGAGAATCATTTCCATTAGAAGTGGCTCTAGGCCTTTTCTTTACAAGTTTGGAATTGATCTACATATAACATTTGCGTAATTGAGCTCCGTTCCATGTTCTTGGGATGGGAGTGCCATCGAGCCTTTCGAGCCGGTATGCGCCCTTTCCCAGGACTTCTTTGATAATGTATGGCCCTTCCCAGACCGGGGCCAGCTTTCCTGGGCGTTCTTGGTTCGAAGCCTCGTTGTTACGCAGTATGTAGTCTCCTACATTGAAGTTGCAGAGTTTTACCCGCGTGTTGTAGTACTTTTGCATTTGTCGCTTGTAGTTCTCTTCACGCACTGCGGCTAAGTCTCTGCGTTCCTCGGTTAGCATAAGGTCCAACCGTCTTTCCGCATCATTGTCTTCTGGCTGAATCAAGACCCTTGGTGAGGGTAAACCAATTTCGACCGGGACCATGGCTTCAGTGCCATAAGTGAGGCTGAACGGGGTTTCTCCCGTACTGGCCTTCTTCAGCGTTCTGTTTGCCCAAAGGACGTGCGGAAGCTCGTCCACCCAGCCGGATCTGTGTTCCAAGAGTCTTTTCTTTATGCCTTCGACGATGCTCTTATTTGCTCTTTCCACCTCACCATTACCTTGCGGGTGTGCCACTGAGGTAAATGTGAGGGTGATTTGAAGTTCTTTCAGCCACTGTTGTAGCTTCTTGTCAGCAAAGTTGGTGCCGTTATCTCTCACCAAATTCTGTGGAAGTCCAAAACGACAAATAATAAATTCCCAAATAAATTTTTTGATATGTTTCGCGGTTGTTTGGGCTAAAGGTTTTGCTTCTATCCACTTGGTGAAGTAGTCGATGGCTACCACTAGGAACTGAACATTTCCTGCTGCTGTAGGAAATGGGCCTGTCACATCGATGGCCCACTTCTGAAATGGCCAGGAAGAAGTGACTGGAACAAGTTCATTCTTCGGGCGGTGCGTGTTGGGTGCGTAAAGCTGGCAAGACCTGCATTTTCTGATGTATGCCAGCGCATCCGTATGCATCCCTGGCCAAAAGTATCCCGCGTTGTTTAGCTTAGCTACAACAGCGCGGGGACCTGCGTGTACTCCACAGATGCCTTCGTGTACTTCCCTTAGGAGGTAGTCAGCATCTTGGTTGTCCACGCATCTTAAGAGTGGGCCAAGAAAGTTACGTCTGTAAAGGATGTCATCTATCAGTTGATAGTTCAGTGCTTTACATCGTAGTTTTCTTGCCTGTGTTTTGGACTCCGGTAGTGTACCTGCCGCAAGGTATTTTATGATTGGTGTCATCCACGTTTCCGTGCCGGTTTGGATGACACAAATTTCCTTGTGCGGAACCGAAGGTGTCTCGAGGAGTTCAATGCGGATATCCTTTCCTAAATGGGTGAAGGCTAATGATGCAAGCTTGCTTAACGCATCCGCAGATTTGTTTTCACTTCGCTTGACGTGTATGACTTTGCAGTCACTGAAATCGCGCATAAGGGATTTTGCTTGTGCGAGGTACAGGGCCATTGTGTCGTTCACGGCCGTGTACGCCCCGTTGATTTGATTGGCTACTAACATGGAATCCACGTGGGCTTCCAAGTTTTTTACTCTCATCTTACGCGCAATTCTCAGCCCAGCCAGGAATGCCTCATACTCGGTTTCGTTATTCGTACTTGGAAAATTCAGTCGAATAGCGTAAGTGTATTCTTGGCCCGCTGGGTTGGTTAGCTTTAGCCCTGCGCCTGAACCCTCGTTATTGGCTGCCCCATCGGTGTAGAGTCGCCAGACATCATTGATGTCTTGTGCTGGAGAGGGTTGAGCCTCTTCCTGGCACTCTTTTTCCCGCGATGTAGGCACTTCTGCAATAAAGTCGGCCAGAACCTGGCCTTTTATGGCTGGTCTTGGCTTATACTTTATCGCGTATTCTCCCAACTCAATTGCCCATTTGGCTAGGCGTCCCGATAACTCGGGTTTGCCTAGAACGTTTGCAAGTTTGAAGTTGGAGAGAATGGTGATTGGGTGACCCTGGAAATATCGTCTTAACCTGCGTGAAGCGTGTATAAGTGCTAAGACTAATTTTTCGAGGGTAGAGTACCGGGTTTCTACGTCTGTTAGGATACGGCTGACATAATAGATTGGCATCTGGATGCCTTTTCGCTCTACTAGCAGGACTGCCCCGGTTGCTCTATCAGTTGCGGAAAGGTATAGGATTAACTCCTCTCCCGCTTCTGGTGCTGTGAGTGTTGGGAGTTCGATCAAGCGTGACCGAATCTCCTGAAAAGCTGCTTCCGCTTCTGGTGTCCAGCGGAAGTGCGTTTTCTTCAAACAGTTTCTCAACGTTGACACGTAGGGAAACGACTTATCCGCGTGGTTTGCCAAAAAGCGATTAAGTGCCACTAGTCGTCCATTCAGTGTCTGAGCCTGTTTGATGGTAGTAGGTGATTCCATTTTGATAATGGCTTTGACCTTTTCAGGGTTCGCTCTGAAGCCATCTTTAGTGACGATGACCCCCAAGAACTTCCCTTCTTCCATTCCAAAGGCACACTTGCTCGGGTTGAGCTTCATGTTTATCTTCCTGAGCGTGTTGAAAGTTTCTCCGATGTCTTTCAACATCGCTTCTGGGTCAGGGCTTTTGATGACCAAGTCATCCATGTAGACTTCCAAGTTCCTCCCAATTTGGGTATGAAACTGGTTATCCATCAGGCGTTGGTATGTGGACCCGGCATTCTTAAGTCCGAATGGCATCATTTGGTAACAAAATGTGCCATCGGGCGTCTGAAAAGCGGTTTTGTCCTGATCATCAACGGCCATGTGGATCTGATGGTACCCCTTATACGCGTCCAGGAAGCATTTAAGGCGGAATGGTGCCAACGAGTCCACCTTAAGATCAATTTCGGGTAACGGATAACAATCTTTGGGGCATGCTTTGTTCAAGTCTTTGAAATCTATGCACATGCGCCATTGTTTGTTATTCTTCGGTACCATAACGGGATTTGCAACCCAAGTTTGATATCTACTAACGCGTACGATGCCTGCGTCAAGGAGTTCCTTGACTTGGGTTCTACACGCGTTAGTTTGTTCTGGCCCCATTACTCTGCGCTTTTGTACGATCGGCGTGACAGCCGGATCGCATTTGAGCTTATGCTCTGCCTTACTCCGGGGTACACCAGTCATGTCAGCTGGTGTCCACGCGAAGATGTCGGCGTTCCTTTGTAATAAGCGCTTAAGTAAGGTGCGTGTGGGATCAACAATTGTTGGGCCAATGGTGACGGCCTGGTCCGGGTACTTGCCGTTGAAGGCCCATCTTTCTGGTTCGGTGATGGTTGGTTTAGCCATCTTTGGTTTGGGTTTAGATGAGACAGATGCGATGCATACCTGGGGAATGCCGGTGATCATCGCTACACCCTCAGCTGTTGGCCATCCCATCATGCCGTGGACTGAGGATACCACGGCGTTGAATCTTGCCATCCCGTCTCTCCCGAAGAGAATGTCGTATGTGTGGTGTGGCTTCCTCATCACGACAAAGTCCACATCTTCTGTGCGGGAGTGTTTCCCATCTGTAAGAGTGACGGGGAAAGATAGGATACCCAGGGGGGTGTTTGTGCTGCCATCAAACCCTTCCATCGAGGCGCAGATCGTTTCCAGGCGTTCCTTGTCTTCGTCATCTAGCTTGTCGAAGAACTGCCTGTACATCACCGTTGACGAGGCGCCGTTGTCAGCAAGAGTGCGAGAAGTGATGTAGTGCCCCAGCTGGCTTTTTATGACGATAGGGCCTTCTTTGCTGGGTCCTCCTGGCACTCGCGGGAAGCGCACCTCAGCTTCCTTCCACGCACATGGTTCTGGCGTTCGCCTTTTTCTTCCTCTGATGTTACCATGAACCATGTTGATGCTGATGTCAACGGGCTTTCGTCCGTTGCCTCTGTACCGGTTGTCGTTCCGTCCTCCCTTCTTGATTGATGCCACCAGGTGTGCCAGTCTTCCATCCTTGACGAATGCTTCAACAATATCCTTCAAGGATGTACACTCTTCCGTACCATGACCTTTTGTCCCGTGGAAGTCACAGGATTTGCTCTGATCCGCATTAGGTCGGTGCCGGATCACTGGAGCTTTTGGCCACGGTAGCTTTTCAGTGGCAAATATCTCCGTGACGCTTTTGGTGAGTGGCGTCCACCGGTGCTTTTGGCTTGAAGGGTGTGTGTGATTTCTTCCGCCAACAAGAGGGTGAGAGCTGGATGAGGTGTCAAAGTTTACCCTTGACTGCCAGATACCTAGCTTCCTCTTTTTGTTCTGCCGGGCGATCCGGACATTGTTCTCTCTTGTCCTCTGCGTGTAGAGGTGTGTACTCTGGGGAAGGTCCCTTCCCAGTTGCTTCTCCGTCTCGGCAAAGCGCTTGGCCGCCGTCATGATGGCATCCCATGTCGATGGCATGCCATCCTTACCCGTCAATGTGCGGATAAGCTCCGGGTATTCGGCGCCTTGGATGAAAGCGGCGCGAACAAGATCTTCACTTACGTTGCCGAGACTTAGCTTTTTGGAATTGAAGCGGGTGATGAAGTCTAATAAAGATTCATCCTCCTCTCTAACGCAGTTGAGGATCGTCCACTGTTCTTCCGTATATTTCCTCTGTTGGCTGAAGTGCTGGCTGAACTTGTTCTGAAAGTCCGCCCAGTCATATATGTGGTGGACCGGTAAACGATCGAACCATGCCCTGGCCGCTCCAACCAGAGTCATCTGGAACATATAACACCACGTGGGTTCCGTCCAGTTACTGACGGTTGCCCCCGCAATGAATCTGTTCAAGTGGTCGTCTGGGTCGGATAGACCATCATAAGTGCCAATGTTGGACATTTGCTTGGCACTTCTCGGGGCGATTGCTTCCGCAATGTCCCTTGCGAACTTTGACTTTCCTGCATTTGTAGCAGTTGGCCTAAAGGTTTTTGAGAAGTCACGCGGGTTTCTCTCCGCATTTGTTGGTTTAAAAGCTTCCCCAAAATTCCTTTTTGGCTGGAAGTCCGTTCCCTTACGCTTCCCTTTCGCCTTATGGCGAGGGTTTGCATCGGTATCGGATTCTTCTCTCTCCTCGTCTGAGTACTCGCACTCGCTGTTCATATTCAGCTGTTGGCGAGTACTGCCGAATTCGTCAGCCTGTTGAACTGAACGCAAGCGTTCATCCAATTCAGCTTGGAACTCTCTTTGACGTACTTCGGCCCACGCCTTCACTTGATCTATTGTTTGGCGAGGGGCCCTCGTTCGTTTTTCCAACTGGGCATCAGTGAACCCCAGTGGAATATTTACTGCACTTGCCCCGGCTTGGGTAGTCGGGGTAGTGTTCGTAACATTTGTATAACCGCCGGTGTTCCCCCCAGTTGCTGGGGTTGTGGTTACCGGGGTTTCTTGGTCGGTTACTGGCCTTGGGACCGGAGTAACGTTAACCATTTCTTCAGAAATTTTGAAAAACTAAATTAGTTCTAGCTTTTATGCACGGATGGCGCCAATGAAGAAACACTAAGTGAACCCACAGGCAGATTATAGATAATCTGGGGGTTAAGTAATGTTTCCCACGAGGATGAGGTCTAGCAGAGAAGGTTGTTCTTCAGGAGACCTGCAAAACAGACACCATAAGCTCGTCACTGAGAAGGGGGGGGGTTCCTCCTTGTGACCACCCTCCGGCGTGAGAATCAGACTAGATTGCTCTAAATATAAAGGTATATTAAGAGATTGCTAGATAAGATTGAGATATCAGATGATGTCCTTACCATTCCAAGGTGTTGGAGTATTTATAGCCGAAGGTAGGTTTACAAGCAGGTACAGCCGGCTGAATAGTATTCCTGTTCTACCAACAGTGGACGTACGCACAGGCCATGCTGGTTGGTGGATAGGTTACGGCCAACAGTAATAAGGTCGGCTGTATACTGTTCCTTTACTGCCGGCTACGCACTGTTCCACCAACTGTAGGCTGCGCACGTCTCCTCGTAAGGGTTGGTGAGTAGGCAGCGGCTAATAGTGACAAACAGTACTAGAGGGTGCTCATCCTCGTATTGTTGTCGGTGAGCTGTCACCCTGTGATTAGTTCATGGGCTGCTCTGGTCAAATTGTCTGTTCCGCCCATACCTTAGTAGGTATAGTACGAAAGACCTTCCAGACGCATACGGACTGGCTCATTTAGGCGGGAGTATTCCCGCCTTGCTCATTCCTTCATGTGACTACTGAAGTAACGAATGCCTTGTGCACGTAGCCTTGCTGTTAGTGCGGGTAGCCTTCCCTGATGGCTTGTATCCGCAGCTGTGGGAACAGGCGGGGTACTTCACCATTGGGAGGCTTTCCCTGCGGGTACAGCTGGCGTACTGCGCGTAAGGTTCTTTGAGCATGGTGGGTCCTGCTGGAGCAGTTGGTCATTGCGCAGACGTCCCTGTTCAAGGTGAGTCTTGCGGGTCCAACTGGGCTCTGCTGGGACCTACCTCTTCATTTCCGAATTTCAAAATAATTTTTTAGGGCTTTTGACATGAAAGAGAATACGAATCGATAGATGTAAAAGTTAACTCGAAAAGGTGATTCAAACGACTTGATTTTTATCAATTGGAAGTTCAAACACACGAACTGAAGCAAAAATCAAGTCGTGTGGATCACCGTTTCGAGTTAAGTTTTTCATCAATCCATTATAAAGCGGTTAAGTCCTATTTAACCGGGGGCAATATTTTATAATTTGGGACTGTCGGTGGTGAAAAAATAAATATGGATTACTATCGGTAAATACTAGTTAATAGGGATAACCTAATAATAATAATAATAAACCTAATACTAATAATACTAATAATAATAATAATAATAATAATAAACAATAGTTTTAAAATTTCTAAGCGGGAATATAAAGAAAACATAAACTGCTAACTGCCAAAATAACTGAAAATAACCACCATGACTCAAAATCGAAACCACCGTAACCGCATACGCCGTCGTAACCGCCAACCTCCACCACCGCCACCGCCACCTCCACCTCCACCTCCACCTCCACCGCCACCGCCACCACCGCCACCTGCACCACCACTTCCGCCGCAAGAATTTGATGCAAATTTCTTGCCTATCGATCCACTGGCACCACCACTTCCACCGCCACCACCACCACCACCACCGGCACCACTTCCATTTTCCGTTCTAATCCGAGCCGCGGATTTAGAACAAAACATTGACGTGTTAGGGCTGCCGCTGGCTGGCGGCGGGCCGCCGAACGTTTATGCCGGCCTGGACGAAGATATACAACAAGTCATCTACCGGGCGGCTCTATGGCTACTACTCAATCCGGATGTCGAGTAATCGTTCGTTACAGATTATCAGTTCGGTATGCAAAATGTTTGGTTTTTACAAGCTTATTGGTTTTTATAATAATAATAATAATAATAATAATAATAATAATAATAATAATAATAATTGAAAAACCGCCATCTTGCTTTACAGACCGACCGCTGGAACTTTTTTTCTTATGTTATATTGCCGGGTCGGCTACCGCATCTCTCTTCTCACGGAATCTTCATCGGTTTTTTCGGTTCGGTTTGCAAAATGTTTGGTTTTTACAAGTTTATTGGTTTTAATAATAATAATAATAATAATAATAATAATTGAAAATCGGTTTTTTCGGTTCGGTCTGCATAATGTTTGGTTTTTACAAGCTTTTTTCTTTCAATATGTTATGCAGGTCAGACTCAGGATAGCAGCAGCAGCTACACTTGGATAGTTTTCTTTTGTTTCGTTTATGTTAATACATGTTAATAATTGTGATAGTTGTTGATTACACTTTCTTTAGTTGTTCATTACTTTGAGGTTGTGAAGAGGTAGGTTCTCGCAAAGCCCAGTTGGACCCACAAGACTCACCTTGAAGAGGTACGTCTACGTAAAGACCAACTGGATCCGCAGGACCCACCATGCTCAGAGAGATGAAGACCTTACACGCAGTAAGCCAGCTATCCCAGCAGGAAAGCCTCCCTTGGTACAGTACCCTGCCTGTCCCCGCAGCTGTGGGTACAAGCCAAGAAGGAAGGCTACCCGCACTAACAATAAGGCTACACGTATAAGGCACTAACTCTTAATACTTCAGTAATGTCACCTGAAGAAGGAATGAGCAGGTCGGGAATATTCCCGCCCAAAAGAGCCAGTCCGTACGCTTCTAGAAGATCTTTTGTACTATACCTACCAAGGTATGGACAAATAGACAAGATCTGACAAAAGCAACCCATGAACCAATCACAGGGTGACAGCTCACTGACAATAGTACGAGGAGGAGCACGCTCCAGTACAAAATGTCACTATCAGCCGCTGTCTACCCATCAACTCCCATCATGGCACGAACGTAGCCCATAGTTGGTGGAAAATGAATATTATATACAGCTGGCCGTACCTGCTTGGAAACCTACCTTCGGCTATAAATACTCCAACACCCTGGAACGGTATCATCGTCTTCTCTCTAGCTATTTCTCTCTATATACACTTATATTCAGAGCAACCTAGTCTGATTCTCACGCCGGAGGGTGGTCAGAAGGAGGGACCCCCCCCCCCTTCTCAGTGACGAGCTTACGGTGTCTGTTTTGCAGGTTGAGAAGAATAGCCATATTTGCCGGACCTAACCCTCGTGGGAAACATCTACTTAACCCTAAGATTATCCTTAATCTGTCGGGGTCATCTAGTGTTTCTTCATTGGCGCTATCCGTGCATTAAGCTAGAACTTACTCTTCTTTTTCTTAGCGTTTTCAAACTTCTGGAAAGATGGTTAAGGTTACTCCGATGCCAAAGCCACCGGGTAACCAAGAAACTCCGGTAACCACAACCCCAGCTACTGGGGGAACACTGGTGAATACACGATTGTTACAAACACTACCCCGATTACCCAAGCCGGGGCAAGTGCAGTAAACAATCCTCTCCTGGGATTCATTGATACCCAGTTGGGGAAACAACAGACGAGGCTTCCCCGACAAACACCAGAACAAGTTAAAGCTTGGGCGGAAGTACGTTGACAGGTAAAGACGGCATGCCACCCACGTGGGATGCCATCATGACGGCAGCTAAACGCTTTGCCGAAACGGAGAAGCAACTGGGTAGAAATCTTCCCCATAGTGTAACACCCCGACCGATGGCGGATTATACATCGGGACGCTACGAATTGTTTCATTACTCGTGACAATATTTGGGTGTCAATATTTGATAAATACATTTCATTGCGCATGCGCATAACACACCATAAAGTAACATAAATCACATATCATAACTCATAATATTCAAATACATAAATTTGTCTTGTTATATTTTAAACTAGGTCCAAAGTAAAAGAAAACATCCTACGTGTCCTCGAGTTTCCAAAAGCAGCTACAGCAAACCTGAACATGTGTTAAAATAAAACGTCAATACTTGCGTGTCGGTGAGAAATCAAGTTTAATAGATATAAATAGATAATAACAAAGCACTGCGCGCAACATGTGTATAACTGGTGTTTAACATAGTGTGTAAACAGATTGTGATCAAGCCTAAATAGATCATAGCTCATAGTTCATAGCGTGCTCCAAATCGAGCAAAAACAAATAATCATTCGTGTATGTGCAAACAAACCAAGAAAATCGTAACAATAGGTCTCCCGTGTTTATCTAATGGATCCATGAAAACTTCGGAATAGGCCGATCAAAGCGGTTAATGATCAACACATACAAATATACAACACTAGTAAACGTCCATAACACATGGGTTTTGCGCACATAATTTCATAAACAAGTTTAAAACTCAAGTTGTACGAACACATGAACATCCCAAAACGTTAAAAATAAAAGGGGATTAGGTACGAGATTACTCACTTGTAAAAGGTGCGTTGAAAGATAACGTAAGAACCAACTTTTAAACAAGCGAAAGTTAACCTATAAATAAGAGGTTATTGGTTTAACGATTGGTTTTTATGTCTTGAATATATGCAAGTCACTTAAACAAATTATTTAAAAAAATATTATATATTATATATTTACCGAGATTTCTGGGCAGAAAAGAAGAGAAGCCGGATTGCAAAGAGGGGAGTGGAGGCGTCGCTGAGGATCTTCGGCTGAGAGTAAGGGAGAAAGATTTTGGGGAGTGTTTAAGTGTTTGAGTGTAGTGTTTAATTATCCAAGAAATTAGTTTTATTTATAGGAAAACCCTAGGGAACACATCCCTTGAATTGGGGAAAAAGATCTTATCAAATCAAAGCAAAAGATATCAAAAGCAAGAGATATGGTGGCAGCTGCAGGGGATGGGGAAGGCTGACAGGTTACTGTTCATAGCATGGGAGGGGTCAGTCAAAGTACTGTTCAAGACATGGAAAAGAAGATTTTAAAAGATTGTGCCAGTTACTTTTTCTAACAACCAAGAGGGTTGGTAAGCAAGCTGCGCCGAAAGTGACTTTTCGGACAGATGTCAGATCTGGCCTACTGTGCCCATACCTTGGCAGGTATAGCACAGAAGATAAGATATTTCAAAAGCATACAGGCTGGCTTAAACTGGAGAAAAGACTTAAGTGTCTAGCGCGAGAAGGCTTGAGTGCGCGAGGGCGAAGGCAGACGGAACAATCCTTAGCGCGCCGCGGGAAGAACTACAATCCTTAGCGCGCCGCGGGAAGAACTACAATCCTTTGCGCGCCGCGGGAACAGTTCGTCTCGCGTATCGCAGGAACAGCTGGTCTTCACGCAGGCTTCCTTGTAAGGAGTCTGGCGCGTGGAGCTGCGCAGACATCCTTAGGCGGGAAGAACCAAAGGACAAGCAAAGAGTTAAGAGAAAAAGGGGCGGGACGGCGGAAGGGAATTATTATTATTATCATTATTATTATTAGTAATATATATATATATATATATATATATATATATTTGATAAATTTATAAAGATTATAATCAAATTTTAAATCTTAAAATCGGATCCGAAAACGGGTACCTGGGTCGGGTCGGATTTGGGCAGTTGCGACAGTCTTCCCTACTTTAAGAAATTTCGTCCCGAAATTTATCTCGAAGTAGGATGCGCAGAGAAAAGGTGCGGGTATTTATCTTCAATTGATCTTCCCTTTCCCAAGTGAACTCGGCTCCGCGCTTGGACTCCCAGCGAACTTTGACAATAGGGATGCGACTGCGCTTGGTTTGCTTCACCTCGCGATCCATAATCTCAACAGGCTTCTCAACGAAATGCATAGACTCATCAACTTGAACTTCATCAAGTGGTATGTGGAGGTTCTCGTCAGCTAAACATTTCTTGAGATTGGATACATGGAACGTTGGATGCACATTGCTGAGCGCGGGCGGCAGGTCCAGTTTGTAGGCAACCTTTCCCACTCTCGCAAGAATCTTGAACGGACCAACATAACGAGGTGCAAGCTTACCTTTCTTCCCAAAGCGGACAACACCCTTCCAGGGCGACACTTTGAGGAGAACAAGATCACCAACTAGAAATTCGAGAGGCTTCCGCACCACACGCTAACTCGGCGCGTAGGTTGCCTTTGCTGATCGATGCGCGCTGCGCGTCGCGAATGCGCGATTCAAGATTGCTTTGGATCGGCGCGAAGTGAAGCTGCGTGCGCGGCAAAATACAGTTGAGTTGACTGGGTTTGCGGCTGAGCGCATCGGCTACCACATTAGCCTTTCCAGGGTGATATCGGATCTCACAATCGTAATCGCTGATGAGTTCGTTCCATCGGCGTTGTCTCATGTTAAGTTCCTTTTGATCAAAAATGTGCTGAAGGCTTTTATGGTCGGTGTAAATGATGCACTTAGTACCATAGAGGTAGTGTCTCCAGATTTTTAAGGCAAATACAACTGCGCCAAGTTCGAGGTCGTGAGTCGTATAATTCTTTTCATGAATTTTGAGTTGCCTTGACGCGTAAGCGATAACCTTGCCTCGTTGCATAAGTACACAACCGAGACCTTGGTTGGAGGCATCACAATAAACGACAAGGTCGTCAGTACCCTCTGGTAACGTTAGAACAGGAGCTTCGCACAACTTTCGCTTGAGCGTTTGAAAGGCTTCTTCTTGCTTCGAGCCCCAAATATACGGTTTGCCTTTGTGCGTTAATGCTGTTAAAGGCAAGGCGATTTTTGAGAAGTTCGAAATGAATTGCCGGTAGTAACCAGCTAAGCCCAAAAAGGAACGGATTTCGGTAGGAGTGGTCGGTGTAATCCAGTGCTTGATTGCTTCAATTTTGGATGGGTCGACATGAATACCCATCTTGTTTACAACATGACCAAGAAACTGTACTTCGTCAGACCAAAACTCACACTTGGAGAGTTTGGCATAGAGTTGTTCGGTTCGAAGCTTTTGCAACACCAACAGAAGATGTTGTTCATGCTCGGCCTTGGTTTTGGAATATACCAGAACGTCATCGATAAACACGATCACGAATTGGTCCAAGAAAGGCCTACACACCCGGTTCATTAGATCCATGAAGACAGCGGGTGCGTTGGTTAAACCGAAGGGCATGACCAAGAATTCAAAATGACCGTAGCGGGTTCGAAAGGCAGTTTTGGGAATATCTTCTTCGCGGATACGCAACTGGTGATAGCCAGAACGGAGATCGATTTTGGAGAAACAAGAGGCACCTTGGAGTTGGTCAAAGAGGTCGTCAATACGCGGTAAGGGGTACCGGTTCTTAATGGTGAGCTTGTTCAGCTCGCGGTAATCGATACACATGCGAAACGAACCGTCTTTCTTTTTAATGAACAAAACCGGAGCACCCCACGGCGAAGAGCTAGGGCGAATGAATCCTTTATCGGTCAACTCTTGAAGTTGACTTGCTAATTCTTGCATTTCAGCGGGTGCAAGTCGATAAGGAGATTTGGCTACGGGGGATGCACCAGGAACAAGATCAACACGAAACTCGACTTCCCGAGCGGGAGGTAAACCAGAAAGATCTTCGGGAAAGACTTCAGGAAAGTCACGCACGATGGGGATTTCATGAAGTTTCTTCTTTCCTTCATCGGGTTTGACCACATGAGCTAAGAACGCGACACATTTCTTTCGTAAAAGTCTTCGGGCTTCAGTGCATGACATAAGTTTAAGACCGTTAGATGGTTTCTCGCCGTAGATATGAAGATCTTGACCATTTACCCGAGGAATGCGAATCAATTTCTTGGCGCAGATTACTTCGGCGCGATTTTGCGAGAGCCAGTCCATACCAATAATAACATCAAAACTTCCAAGAGGCATGGGAATGAGGTTGATTAGAAAATCGTGTTCATTAAGGTTAAGCGTGCAATCTTTGATCACGGAGTTTATTATAATTGTTTCACCGTTAGCCATTTCAACTGTAAAGTTTCCGTTTAAGTTTATTCGCAGTCGCGCAAGTTTTTGTTCAAATGCGCGAGAAATAAAACTCCTATCGGCGCCAGTATCAAAAAGTATAGATGCATATTGTCCGTTAAGTAAAAATGTACCATTAACCACGTCATTATTCGCTTGCGCTTGGTGCGCGGTTATATTAAAAGCTCGTCCGCGCGCCACTTGGTTTGAAATTTGGTTAACCGGATTAGCTTGCGTAATTTGTACTTGCAGTCTCGGGCACGCGTTCCGGAAATGACTGGGGTCACCGCAGTTATAGCACGACCTGGGTCGTGGATTATGGTATGTTGATTGTGGGTTTTGCGGGTAGGTTGGTGGTGTTTGCTCGATTGGGTTGGCGGGAAGGACTCTACAGTACTCAGCAGTGTGACCAATACGGCCACATCGGTTGCATTGTCGACACGGGGCTTGAGTTGGGTGATGAAGTTTACAGGTTGGGCAAAAGGGTTGGTTTCCTGTGTAAGGTTTCTTAGTTGACGGGGCAGGGAGCGCGGAATTGGTTAAGGCATAGTTATGGACTACAGGGGGTGTTGGGTAGGTTGACAGTGGGTTAGGAGCGTGTACTGGAGGTTGGTAGGCGGGTTGCTGGACAATGAGCGGGTTGGTAAGCGCGTAGGCTTGATGATTGGGTTTGTGCCTGCGTTTGAGGTTGTTACGGTTTGAGGGTTTCGGCTTGGTTTCTGTTGGTTCTGGGACAGTCTTGGTGAGTTTGGTCTTCTCGGCTCCCCGCAGGAACAGGGTTCCTGCCCTGACATGGTTGTCGCTGAGCACAGCGGCCAACTCGATGGCGTCAAAGAGGGTTACTGGGTTCCTGGCCCATACAGAATCTTGAATTTCCATGGGGAGACCCCCAAGAAACTTTTCGATGGCGCGGCGGGAAGGGGTAACTAGGTGCGGGACAAGCAAACTTAGTTCGTGAAAGCGCGTAGCGTACTCGCGCGCTTCGCCACTGTACTGTTTCAAGTTCCAAAATTCCTCCTCAAGGCGCTTTACTTCGTTGGGAGGGCAGAATTCTCGAGTCAAAAGATCCTTGAATTCCTCCCAGAGCATGCTAGAAGCAGCCTCTGCGCCACGCGCGTGAGCTACTCCGTTCCACCATGTAAGCGCCCTTGATTCCAGGACACTTAAGGCATATAAGGTTCGTCGGTCTGGAGGGCAATGGGTATGGAGGAAGGTGTTCTCAATTTTCTCGAGCCATTGGAGCATTACGGTGGCTCCTTCGAGCCCTGTGAATTTCGGAGGGTTACCCGCATTAAAGGACTTAATATTGTATCCGGAGGGGTTGGTATTATTTTGATTTAAGGCTTGGGCTATTGCGGCGGCCATTTCCTGGGAACGACGCTGCATACGTCTGCGCGAGGCTTCTCTCCTCTGATGACGGCGAGCTGATAGCGGAGGCATTCTATAAAAGTTTTAGTTTTTGTTAATATCTTGGTATGGGAAATCGTTTTAGTGCAAAGTATATCATTGTAAAGCTTGTTTCGCGGAGTTAAATGCTATCAAATTTTGAAGTAAAATATGAATTTAAATGCAAACTTAATACAGGTAATGAATTCGAATTGAAAATCGACAATTCATGCATCACCATGACTTTTCAAATCTTCAATTTAAAATATACGAGTAAATGAGTATTGGAGGTTGACAATTCATGTATCACCATGACTTTTCAAATCTTCAATTTTAGAACATAAAGTTAATGGGGATTGAAAATCAACTATTCATGTATCACCATGACTTTTCGGATTTTCAATGTTAAGTCCCAACAACAAACGAATATGTAAGTAAAGAAACGAATTGAAATTTAACAATAAAAATCGAAAGATCGCGGATAAAACATGAAATCATGTGCTGCGTATGCGCAAGCATATTTTATAAATATCGAGTAATTAACAATTAGCGCGCAATCATGAGATTTTTCTCATGCGCGAGAAGGGACTCTTAAGTATTCTAGGTCGTTACGTCTAACCACCTAATCCTAAAGTCACGGAGCTCTGATACCAATCTGTAACACCCCGACCGATGGCGGATTATACATCGGGACGCTACGAATTGTTTCATTACTCGTGACACTATTTGGGTGTCAATATTTGATAAATACATTTCATTGCGCATGCGCATAACACACCATAAAGTAACATAAATCACATATCATAACTCATAATATTCAAATACATAAATTTGTCTTGTTATATTTTAAACTAGGTCCAAAGTAAAAGAAAACATCCTACGTGTCCTCGAGTTTCCAAAAGCAGCTACAGCAAACCTGAACATGTGTTAAAATAAAACGTCAATACTTGCGTGTCGGTGAGAAATCAAGTTTAATAGATATAAATAGATAATAACAAAGCACTGCGCGCAACATGTGTATAACTGGTGTTCAACATAGTGTGTAAACAGATTGTGATCAAGCCTAAATAGATCATAGCTCATAGTTCATAGCGTGCTCCAAATCGAGCAAAAACAAATAATCATTCGTGTATGTGCAAACAAACCAAGAAAATCGTAACAATAGGTCTCCCGTGTTTATCTAATGGATCCATGAAAACTTCGGAATAGGCCGATCAAAGCGGTTAATGATCAACACATACAAATATACAACACTAGTAAACGTCCATAACACATGGGTTTTGCGCACATAATTTCATAAACAAGTTTAAAACTCAAGTTGTACGAACACATGAACATCCCAAAACGTTAAAAATAAAAGGGGATTAGGTACGAGATTACTCACTTGTAAAAGATGCGTTGAAAGATAACGTAAGAACCAACTTTTAAACAAGCGAAAGTTAACCTATAAATAAGAGGTTATTGGTTTAACGATTGGTTTTTATGTCTTGAATATATGCAAGTCACTTAAACAAATTATTTAAAAAAATATTATATATTATATATTTACCGAGATTTCTGGGCAGAAAAGAAGAGAAGCCGGATTGCAAAGAGGGGAGTGGAGGCGTCGCTGAGGATCTTCGGCTGAGAGTAAGGGAGAAAGATTTTGGGGAGTGTTTAAGTGTTTGAGTGTAGTGTTTAATTATCCAAGAAATTAGTTTTATTTATAGGAAAACCCTAGGGAACACATCCCTTGAATTGGGGAAAAAGATCTTATCAAATCAAAGCAAAAGATATCAAAAGCAAGAGATATGGTGGCAGCTGCAGGGGATGGGGAAGGCTGACAGGTTACTGTTCATAGCATGGGAGGGGTCAGTCAAAGTACTGTTCAAGACATGGAAAAGAAGATTTTAAAAGATTATGCCAGTTACTTTTTCTAACAACCAAGAGGGTTGGTAAGCAAGCTGCGCCGAAAGTGACTTTTCGGACAGATGTCAGATCTGGCCTACTGTGCCCATACCTTGGCAGGTATAGCACAGAAGATAAGATATTTCAAAAGCATACAGGCTGGCTTAAACTGGAGAAAAGACTTAAGTGTCTAGCGCGAGAAGGCTTGAGTGCGCGAGGGCGAAGGCAGACAGAACAATCCTTAGTGCGCCGCGGGAAGAACTACAATCCTTAGCGCGCCGCGGGAAGAACTACAATCCTTTGCGCGCCGCGGTAACAGTTCGTCTCGCGTATCGCAGGAACAGCTGGTCTTCACGCAGGCTTCCTTGTAAGGAGTCTGGCGCGTGGAGCTGCGCAGACATCCTTAGGCGGGAAGAACCAAAGGACAAGCAAAGAGTTAAGAGAAAAAGGGGCGGGACGGCGGAAGGGAATTATTATTATTATCATTATTATTATTAGTAATATATATATATATATATATATATATTTGATAAATTTATAAAGATTATAATCAAATTTTAAATCTTAAAATCGGATCCGAAAACGGGTACCTGGGTCGGGTCGGATTTGGGCAGTTGCCACACATAGCACAAACCTCTACACCCAGAGAACAAGAGAAAATAACGTCCGTACTGCCCGACAAAACAAAAAGAGGAAGCTTGGTATTTGGCAGTCAAGGGTAAATTTGACACCTCATCCAGCTCTCGCCCTCTCTTAGGCGGAAGGGACAACATGCAGTCGTCGAACCGGAATCCCAGATGGACGCCACTCACCAAAAGCGTCACCGAGATATTTGCCACCGAGAAGCTCCCATGGCCAAAGGCTCCAATAATCCGACAGCGTCAAAACGCTGATAAGAGCAAATCCTGTGACTTCCACGAGACAAAAGGCCACACCACGGAGGAATGCACATCCTTGAAGGATGTCGTCGAAACATTCGTCAAAGATGGGAAACTCACACACCTCGTGGCGTCAATCAAGAACGGAGGGAGGAAAGACAATCGGTAAAAGGGCAATGGACGGAAGCCCGTCGACATCAGCATTCACATGGTTCACGGCAACATCAGAGAAAGAAAACGACGAACAACAGAGCCAAGTGCGTGGAAGGAAGCAGAAGTGCGCTTCCCGCATGTGCCAGGGGGGCCCAACAAAGAAGGCCCCATAGTCATCAAAAGCCAGTTGGGGCACTACATCACCTCCCGCACCCTTGCTGATAATGGCGCTTCATCAACGGTCATGTATAGGCAGTTCTTCGACAAGCTAGACGACGAAGACAAAGAACGCCTAGAAACAGTTTACGCCTCGATGGAAGGGTTCGAAGGCAGCACAAACACCCCCTTGGGAATCCTATCTTTCCCCGTCACTCTCACGGACGGGAAGTACTCCCGCACAGAAGACGTGGACTTCGTTGTAATGAGGAAGCCACACCACACATACGACATTCTCTTCGGGAGAGATGGGATGGCAAGATTTAATGCCGTGGTGTCTTCGGTCCATGGTATGATGGGATGGCCAACAGCTGAGGGCGTCGCTATGATCACGGACATTCCCCAAGTATGCATCGCATTTGTCTCATCTAAACCCAAATCAAAAATGGCTAAACCAACCACCCCTGAGCCAGAAGAATGGGCCTTCAATGGCAAATACCCTGACCAGGCCGTTACTATTGGCCCAACGATCACTAATCCCACACGCACCTTACTCAAACGCTTGTTGCAAAAAAATGCCGACATCTTCGCGTGGACACCAGCTGACATGACTGGTGTACCTCGAAGTAAGGCTGAGCATAAGCTCAGGTGTGACCCGGCGTTTGCGCCGGTCATACAAAAGCGTCGCGTAATGGGTGCTGAGCAGGCTAACGCGTGTAGAACCCAAGTCAAGGAACTCCTTGACGCAGGCATCGTACGCGTTAGTAAATATCAAACATGGGTTGCAAATCCCGTCATGGTACCAAAATCCAACAAACAATGGCGCATGTGCATAGATTTTAAAGACCTAAAAAAGGCATGCCCCAAGGATTGTTACCCGTTACCCGAAATTGACCTTAGGTAGATTCATTAGCACCGTTTCGCCTTAAATTCTTCCTTGATGCGTATAAAGGGTACCATCAAATCCACATGGCTGTTGACGATCAGGATAAAACCGCATTTCGGACGCCCGATGGCACATTTTGTTACCAAATGATGCCATTCGGACTAAAGAATGCCGGATTCACATACCAACGCCTGATGGACAAAGAGTTTCATGCCCAAATCGGGAGGAACTTGGAAGTTTACATGGATGACTTGGTCATCAAAAGCCTCGAGCCAGAGGCGATGTTGAAAGACATCGAAGAAACTTTCAACACGCTCAGAAATATAAACATGAAGCTCAACCCGAGCAAGTGTTCCTTTGGGATGGAAGATGGGAAGTTCTTAGGAGTCATCGTTACCAAAGATGGCTTCAGAGCGAACCCCGAAACGGTTGAAGCCATTATGAAAATGGAATCACCTACTACCATCAAACAGGCTCAGACACTGAATGGACGACTAGTCGCACTCAACCGCTTTTTGGCAAACCATGCGGAAAGGTCGTTCCCATTCGTGTCAACATTGAGAAATTGTTTGAAGAAAACGCACTTCCGTTGGACACCAGAAGCGGAAGCAGCCTTTAAGAAGATTCGATCACGCTTGATCGAACTCCCAACACTCACAGCACCAGAAGTGGGGGAAGAATTAATTCTCTACCTCTCCACCACAGACAGAGCAACTGGGGCAGTCTTACTAGTAGAACGAAAGGGCATCCAGATGCCCATCTACTATGTAAGCCGCGTCTTAACAGACGTGGAAACCCGGTACTCCACCCTGGAAAAATTAGTCTTAGCGCTTGTACAGGCTTCACGCAGGCTAAGACGATATTTCCAAGGCCACCCGATCACCATTCTCACCAACTTCAAACTTGCAAACGTTCTAGGCAAACCCGAGTTGTCAGGGCGCCTAGCCAAATGGACAATTGAGTTGGGAGAATACGCGATAAAGTACAAGCCAAGACCAGCCATAAAAGGCCAGGCCTTGGCCGACTTTATTGCAAAAGTCCCCGCTTCGCGGGAAAAAGAGTGCCAGGAAGAGGCTCAACCATCTCCAGCAAAAGACATTAACGATGTCTGGCGACTCTATACTGATGGAGCAGCCAACAACGAAGGTTCAGGCGCAGGGTTGAAACTAACTAACCCAGCAGGCCAAGAATACACTTACGCTATTCGGCTGGATTTCCCAAGTACGAATAACGAAGCGGAGTACGAAGCATTCTTGGCCGGATTAAGAATTGCGCGTAAGATGGGGGTGAAAAACTTGGAAGATCACGTGGATTCCATGCTAGTAGCCAACCAGATAAACGGTACGTACACGGCCGTGAACGACACAATGGCCCTATACCTCGCACAAGCAAAAACCCTTATGCGCGATTTCAACGATTGCAAAGTTGTGCACATCAAGCGAAGCGAAAACAAATCTGCGGATGCGCTAAGCAAGCTTGCATCGTTAGCCTTCACCCACTTGGGAAAGGACATCCGCGTTGAACTTCTTGGAGTACCATCAGTCCCGCACAAGGAAATTTGTGTCATCCAAACCGGCACGGAAACATGGATGACGCCAATCATAAATTACCTTACGACGGGTGTACTACCAGAGTCAAAGACACAGGCAAGAAAGATACGCTGTAAATCACTGAACTATCAACTTGTTGATGACATACTTTACAGGCGTAATTTCCTTGGCCCACTCTTCAGATGCGTTGACGACCAAGATGCCGACTACCTCCTAAGGGAAGTACATGAAGGCATCTGTGGAGTACACGCAGGTCCACGCGCAGTTGTAGCTAAGCTAAACAACACGGGATACTTTTGGCCGGGGATGCACACGGATGCGCTAGCCTACATCAGAAAATGTAGGTCCTGCCAGCTCTACGCACCCAACACGCATCGCCCGAAGAACGAACTTGTTCCAGTCACTTCTTCATGGCCATTCCAGAAGTGGGCCATCGATGTTACAGGCCCATTTCCCACAGCAGCAGGGAACGTTCAGTTCCTAGTGGTAGCCATCGACTACTTCACCAAGTGGATAGAAGCAAAACCCCTAGCCCAAACAACCGCAAAACATATCAAAAAATTTATTTGGGAATTTATTATTTGTCGTTTTGGACTTCCACAGAATTTGGTGAGCGATAACGGCACCAACTTTGCTGACCAGAAGCTACAAAAGTGGCTGAAAGAGCTTCAAATCACCCACACCTTTACCTCAGTGGCACACCCGCAGGGTAATGGTGAGGTGGAAGAGCAAACAAGAGCATCGTCGACGGCATAAAAAAAAGACTCTTGGAGCATAGATCCGGCTGGGTGGACGAAATTCCACATGTCCTTTGGGCAAACAGAACGCTGAAAAAAGCAAGCACGGGCGAAACCCCATTCAGCCTCACCTATGGCACTGAAGCCATGGTTCCAGTCGAGATCGGTCTACCCTCACCAAGAGTCATAACTCAACCAGAAGACAATGACGCGGAAAGACGGTTAGACCTTATGCTAACCGAAGAGCGCAGAGACTTAGCTGCAGCGCGTGAAGAGAACTACAAGCGACAAATGCAAAAGCACTACAACACGCGGGTGAAACTCTGCAACTTCAATGTCGGAGACTACATACTGCGTAACAACGAGGCTTCGAACCAGGAGCGCCCAGGAAAGCTGGCCCCGGTCTGGGAAGGGCCATACATTATTAAAGAAGTTCTGGGAAAGGGCGCATACCGGCTCGAAAGGCTCGATGGCACCCCCATCCCAAGAGCATGGAATGGAGCTCAATTACGCAGATGCTACATGTAGATCAATTCCAAACTTGTAACGAACATGCCTAGAGCCACTTCTAATGGAAATGATTCTCCTTATCACATTGATGCTGATAGCCTTACCTTTATACTTATGATCTGACCACACTGATATGCCGGTATTCACCGCATAAATAAGTGAGAGAGGAAGTAAGTCGTTGCGTGTGGAAAGCGACACAACCCGCATAAACACAAATAAACAGTAAAAATTTCTAAGGAAAAGATGAGGAAAACCTTCACGCAGGTCAGATATAGATGAAGTTTGGTCATCCTACTAAGTGAAAGTGACGGTCCTACCCGCACAATCATGATAGAGGAAACAGAACATTAACCTATTATCTGACACGCGTCGAAAGGTTAACTTATTCAAAACACTTAGAAAATTGATAAGATAAACTAAAATATGCATGAGCAAATCATATAATGTTTATAAGGCAAGGCATTAACAAAACATTTATATTCACGATAAAAGCTGTTCAAACGTTACAAAATGGCTAGGTATCTACCCGCCTACAAAAAGTGCAAATCTATCCCAACGGTTTGGAGGAATCTCAAGATTCAGGCTTCGGGACCACTCCCTCCAAACCCACTTGAACCCGCACCATCAGTTGGTTGCGGCTGTTCAAGGAAAGCTTTGAGAACAGTTAGCCCGTCATCAGCAGCAGCAACTTCATTCACCTTTTCCACGACCGGATGAGAGAAAGCAGCATACTGGTTCACAGCTTGGTCATAGGCAGCCTCAGTATCAACATCGTGTAAAGGAAATCTGGAAGGCGAGATATCTTTCTCTGCAAATCCTAGGCCAAGTAAGAAACCAACTTTCTCTCCATCCTCATGAGAAGCGTTGAGGGCTGTGCTCATGGCATCATCATAGGATGTGTTCGCGAAAATCCGATGCACAACCTACAAAAAAAAAAAAAAAAACTTTTCTAAGTATAAAAAGCAAAAAGCAAAGAATAATTGAGCTATGCGTACCTGCGGCAACGCTTCTCGTAGAAGCCAATCCTTATTGGACAGAGCCTCTTGAGGGTAACTTGAGCTTGATCGCGTGCGCGTTCGGCCTCATTCTTATTTAGGTTGGCAAGCAACACTTCCTTGGCAGTAGCCTCCTCAATGCCTTTAAGCTTGCGCTCAGTGCGATCAAGCACACCCCTCTGATCCAAGAGCTCCTGTAGCTTCTTGGCGTCCTCCAAAGCCAAAGCCTCATGAGCCTGCTGAAGCTTCTCCAGTTTAGCTTTCAGTTCTTCATTCTCAGTGCGTAGAGGCTCAGCAACAGCTTCAGCTTTTGTGGCCCTTTCAGTCGCATTACGCGCAGTTTCCTTAGCCAACCTAAGCTGTTCATTAACAACTTGAGAAGCCTTGGAACGGGCCTCATGCCTAGCTTGCATTTCGGCCTCAAGATCCTTGAAGGCCTTTTCTCTCTCAGTAGCGGTGGCGGCAAGCTTCTTGTTTTCTTCCTTTAGCGATTGCACCTGAGACCCCTCCAAGCTACGCGCAGTCCTTAACTTATCGTTTTCACGACAAAGTAATTCGACACGCGGCTGCATCCGGGCGAGTAGAATTCGGAGCTCGGTGGACAACCTGCCTTCCTGGTAACTAACTATTGCCTCCCCCAATGCACCACTTGGAGTGGCATGGCGCGTCCAATCGACGCAGTCTGCAGCCGTCCTGAGAGTTGTTCCTCGGCGGATATTCCACCTTGGGGCATAAACCTCATTGGAATCCGAAACTGCAACAACAAAAAACAGTCAAGAAAAAATGACTAAGGATGGATAACAGGCCAAAGTAACCCCACGCACCTGTAGGGTCGATAACAGGCCGATAGCCGCTAAGCCTATCACCCGAACCTAAAGGATATCCATCCAAGAGGTCAAGGAGATGGGAAGGAGGCAAAGATCGGACCCCCTCATCAACAGAGGTAAGTCTAGAGGTCCCAACTCTAAACATACCTGAAGAACTGGCCAAGGACGAAGTAGTCGTTGACGCCGAATGTGACACCGTAGAAGTCACAGAGGTAGAGACCATTGGAGATGAACTCATTTGAGATGAACTCATAACCGTTGCAGTCGCTGCAGATGAGCTCATCGCAGATGAGCTCATGGAAAAAGTCACCGCCGGTCCGGTGAATGACGTGGTAAATATGGCACTGACGGCTGGCGAAGAAGTTGAACTGCTCAACGCAGCAACGAAAGTGGACGCCATCGTCGGCACAGCAGCCATGACAGACGACGTCATAACCGGAACAGTTGCTTCAACAGTAAAAGCAACAGAACCAGTACCAGAAATAGACACAACCGCCTGGGTCATCGTCTCGGATAGGTTGACCAAACCTATCGTCGTGGGTCCTGAACCAACTCCTCCCGCACCACTTTCCTCAAAAACAGATAAGTCTACTTCTGCATAAAGAAAAACCTTAAGATATCAAAAACGAAGGCGGAAGGAGATGCGGAAAATGTACACAAAAAGTACACTTACTGGTTTTCTTGATATTGAAAGTCCTGTTAGGCGGAGATAGACCTGATGAAAATGGCCTCTTCACGCCAGTTACCTTCGCAATGCTTAGCGGCTCAGAAGTGACAGTCGTTGTCTCAACCTCTGAGACAATGGTCTCGACACCACCACCAAGGTTCCTCGCCGCCTCCTCACTCTCAGTCTCGGAATCAAACTGATCCCCCAAGTCAACGAAGGTAGCAACCTTCGTTTTGCCCTTCACGCTAGCCGCCTTCTTTTTCCTTACAACAAAAGGCCCATCTGCGGATCCCTCATCAGAAGATCACAAGATCAGAAGAATTCCAGCAGAAGTGTGAGCATGAAGAGGACGAGGATTAAAGAACTCATTACCTGGCCGAGTGACGCTTAAAATCTCATGGCCTGGCGGGTAGACCTCTACGAACCTATCCGCAGTTTTCTCCAAAACAGGCAACTCGTTCTCATCAAGATCAAGAGTACCCAACCGCGTTGGACCACCAGTCTCCCGCGGGTGCAAAAGAGACTGTAAGTCGTTCCCTTCTGAAATAAAAATGATAACAATGTTAGAAGGAAAACCCTAAACCAACACAAAAGACGGGGTGTACCATAAGGAATATAGTTCAAACCGTATTCAAGAACGATGGGTATTTGCAGCGTCCCAGACCCGGCGTCTTCCACACGCGACTCATCCCAAGCATGACCATCCCAGATTCCGGGAAGCGATAAACAGGAGTCTGAATCTGGGAAATCTTGGTGAACCACTCCGTCTCCTGGTAATTGGAAGCCGGAAGATTAGGAAGTGCCCTCCCATTCTTGAACGTCATCGCAATGGGAACGACACGAGCGGAAATATAGAAAAATTCATGCTTCCAAGAACGAAGACTACGCTCAGTAATACAGATCTTCAAACCCTTGATCCGAGTGACAAGGGTATACCAACCCTGGATGCACCTCCAAGTATAGAAGGTCATCAGGCGGTCGACTCGAGGCTCGATATCCAAAATACGGCACACCCATTCGAAATGGCGAACTTTAGCAATTGCCATTGGGTGCACCTCTGTCAAATGAACACCGTGTTTCTCCAAAACACGGTATACGAACTTCGTTAATTGGAATCTTAGATTCCCATATATGAAGAACGAAGCGTAAACCCCTATCTTGCCCTTAGGGGCGTCGTATACTGTCTGGTTGGTCTCCAACATGAATTTCTTGACGATGTAATTGTATACATCGAGAGAAAGAGTACACTGACACTCGCCAGCAGTACTCTTATCGTCCTTATCGGACGTTGACGTCGGTTTCTCGGGGAAAACGTCGGACTCTTCGACGTTAACCTCTGGGTCATGAGAAGAAGAAGACATTTTTTAATGTTAAGGATGAAAGAAAGCGGTTTCAGGAGAATGCTCGCCGGAAAAGATGAGAATTCGCCGGAAATCGCTTAAAAGACAAAGAAGAGTGAAGTGAAGATAATGGACGAAATACACCCTCTCCACCTTATATACTCATCGCAATGAATGCGATGAATTTAATGCGAATGAGAGAGAAAGCGTAGGAGCAATGACACGACGACACGTGTGGATAAAGCAAGCTGGCAACAGATGTCAGAATGGCGCGTGCCATGAAACTCGCGCCCACGCGCCTGAAAAAGCGTTTAGATTGACCACATGCTGTCACGTCGTCACAACTTCCTGCAATCCTGAAACCGTCAGAAGACGCCAACGTCATTTCAACCGTTTGGACTGTCCTTATCCTTTCACCAACCCTCCGAATTTCAAAAAGATTCAAAAAGATTAAAAAATAAGAGGGAATATACCCCCTTACCTTGGAAAGCAAGAAACCATAAGACAAGTGCGGGTACAGTGTCAAGGCGAAACCCTTCACATACTTAGCACTTGCAGGGAATTGAAGCCAAGAAGATCGATCTTATGGGCCATGCTTGCGGAAAGAGAAATAACACCCCCGCATGGCAGAAACGTTGAGAACTAGATTGTTTGAAGCTTCAAGGTGGAATTGGTTGTTTAACATAACTGATCACTATGTCTAAAACTACCAAAACCTCGTGGAGAATCTACACAAGTGAAACTCAACGCTCCCGACTTGCGAAGAGGTTACACACCTACCCGCATCATACCCAAAGATCAAGCAGAAAAGTCGGGAATTTTCTGCAAGTGACATTAGGAAAACTGCGGGAAGAATCCCCACGGAGAACCTTAAAAAACGAAAACCCCCTTTTAAAGCCCCTTGCTTAAAGTTCAAAAGTTCCCCTCACTTATTAACAATTCATGAGAAGAACAATAGACTGGGGGGACTTGAAGAGGTAGGTTCTCGCAAAGCCCAGTTGGACCCACAAGACTCACCTTGAAGAGGTACGTCTACGTAAAGACCAACTGGATCCGCAGGACCCACCATGCTCAGAGAGATGAAGACCTTACACGCAGTAAGCCAGCTGTCCCCGCAGGAAAGCCTCCCTTGGTACAGTACCCTGCCTGTCCCCGCAGCTGTGGGTACAAGCCAATAAGGAAGGCTACCCGCACTAACAGTAAGGCTACACGTATAAGGCACTAACTCTTAATACTTCAGTAATGTCACATGAAGAAGGAATGAGCAGGGCGGGAATATTCCCGCCCAAAAGAGCCAGTCCGTACGCTTCTAGAAGATCTTTTGTACTATACCTACCAAGGTATGGACAAATAGACAAGATCTGACAAAAGCAACCCATGAACCAATCACAGGGTAACAGCTCACTGACAATAGTACGAGGAGGAGCACGCTCCAGTACAAAATGTCACTATCAGCCGCTGCCTACCCACCAACTCCCATCATGGCACGAACGTAGCCCATAGTTGGTGGAAAAGGAATATTATATACAGCTGGCCGTACCTGCTTGGAAACCTACCTTCGGCTATAAATACTCCAACACCCTGGAACGGTATCATCATCCTCTCTCTAGCTATTTCTCTCTATATACACTTATATTCAGAGCAACCTAGTCTGATTCTCACGCCGGAGGGTGGTCAGAAGGAGGGACCCCCCCTTCTCAGTGACGAGCTTACGGTGTCTGTTTTGCAGGTTGAGAAGAATAGCCATCTTTGCCGGACCTAACCCTCGTGGGAAACATCTACTTAACCCTAAGATTATCCTTAATCTGTCGGGGTCATCTAGTGTTTCTTCAGGTTGGCATCCTAACGCTTCTAGTTATCGATCATGGTTCTTGCTAATCGAGTTAACAGATTAGCACATTCTATTGCTATTGCTAATTTCTGAAATATCTTTACAGCTTGTGCATTAAGGGGTTGATTCCGCCTTTATGATATATGCTCATTTTTTACCAAATTAACACATAAATCAAACTCATAATTATGGCTTTATTAACAACTTATAGTTGCCGTTGAAACTCGGGTATTTCTGTGTTTTTCAAATTGCTTGTTCGGTTTTAAACGACCATTCTTGACAAAACAAGCGTTGTATCTATCAAATATGTTTTGTTTACACCATTATGGTAAAGTGTATTAAGTATTTTTTTTTCTGAAAAACAAATCATATTTTAGTCTTTAAAAGCCGGCCCGTTCGGTATTAAGCGAAACAAACGGGCCCTTTTTCTGTATCCAAATTTCCTTACATACTTTTATAACTTATATTTGACCATGTTAACTTAAAAGTTTCTGTTTTTATATTTTATATAACTTTTTGTTCGGTTCGTGTCGATTTATCCATAAACCGCGTTTAATCAACTATCCTTGGTAAATGAAGGTGTTACAAGTTATAGAAATACTTTATATCATTATTATAAGATATTTTTCTGGAAAACAAAAAAAGTTTTTTTTTATTTTTGAAACATTTAGAGTTATATATATGTTGGTTTTAAGCGAAACACGCGTCTAGGTTTGAAAACGGGTTTCTTTTCCTAACCAAATTAGTTCTAAATATTTTATAAATAAATTCAATTCATATATGTTTCTGTTTGGAATAGTATTTCTATGTAAACACAAAGTTTTGTTCCAAAACTACCCTTTTAGCTAAACATAAGCTCAGTTTTGATAATCAAATCAGTTATGCCCTGCTATAATATAATATAATATATGTTGTAATGTCATATCTTGGTTCATAAAACGCCTAGGGTGGGTTTCAGTTGATGTTATTGTTGGGGATTGGGTTTTTGGTCCGTTAAGGACATAATTCGGTTTTAAATGTGATAATCCTTGTAAAGTGGATCAAAATATTATTTTTATGGCTGACATATTATGACTCGGGTTGCACGGCTTACTTCTTATCAAGAGGGTCACCAAAATGTCGGATCACGTGGTTTTTATTACTCGGTTAAATATTGTGGGACTGGTGCCAAGTTTAAAGACTTAAATTAACATGTTTTAACTTCTGGTAACATATCGGTTTTGGCTAAAGTTTTTGGGCTGCACCCTATGTAAATTTTTTTTATTGTTTCAAACCTGTTATAATCTTTACATATTCTGGTAAATTTAAAAAGGTAAAATTTTGTTTTGTTCACATCTCGTTTGTTTGGTTTCAAAAAGTGAGTTTTGCGGTTAGGATTTTATGATTGCAGAATCAGTATATAGCTAGTTACGAGTTTGGGTTCTGGACTGTGTCATTTAATGGGACAGCAGCATATGGATTTGAAACCATTTAGGATTAAACGAACAAGTGGACAGGTTCCAAGGCTTAGGCTATGTGGGTTCTGGGATTCATCCGTGAGCGTGAGCGTGAGCGTATAACAACGTACATTAGAATTAATCAGATGATTTGCAATGGAACGGAATGGTTTTGGTGATTTTGTAATATCTATCTTTGTCATTTTTTTATAACATTCAAATAGGGGAACCGGTTTAATTTGTTTATACATATATTATAGATTATACACCATATATGGCTTTAAATAATGCAGACCATGTCACAGTTAGTGTTTATCGGTGCTCGTTTCGTTTGATTTGGTGACTGGATGGTGATATAAGAAGTTGTTTGATATTTGGTTTCGTGTATTTTGGATAGCCCGGTAATGGTATAGGTTGGAATGATGATTCTTTTCTTCGTATAACTTTTTATCCAAACGAGTCTCGCTTTCGTTTGATTATTTTGGGTTGAACCTCGGTTCTATATAATTATATTAGTCGATCTTGACGGTTCGGGCCAAGACCGCCATCATCTAACATCTTATTCGGTATCTACTTAGTTAGTGTATGGTTTTGGGACCAAATTGCACTCCTAACACTTCAATTAATAATTAACCTAACATTGTGGTGTTATTCATTCTAAATGGCTTTCTCGTAACTAATTATCATAACTAATATTTAATTTTTCTATATTCTAGGGCTACTAAAGGTGGGGGTCATGACTCATAATGTGTTAAAAAAATGTGATTTGTGGCACAAAAGTTTATGTCAAAATAAACAATTTTCAGCATTTACCATATCTGGTGATAATCTATTTTGATGGATCTTGCATATATGGTTAAATGATGTGCTCATGTACCACTTGAGTGGGTATACTATAGAGGATTCAGCATTATATATGTTTTGAGTGCATTATGTGTACACAAAGTGATAAACATAAACATATATATATATATATAATATATATATATATATATATAAAGCAACTCTGCCTTGTTGTTGTTGTTGTTGTTTACCGTTGAAAGTTACAAACAACTAAATCCTACAAGTCCACAACGACTTCATTAGTTTTGCTATTAAAAAGGCCTAGTCATGGAGTTTGTTGCTCGTTTGCCTTCCTATTTCGATGTGAACGCTAGCTACTCTCAAATGAATGTCACACAAACATTTCTAGCGCCACGTACAAACACGTAAAATGTAAAACCTTGTTTGCCTAACAATTTTCAGGTTTTTCTTTCTCACATATATCTTTCATCTAAAACATAAATCTTCAAACTTCGACACTGTAACAAACATATCGAATGAATATCCTAACTCACGCAATCGTAAATATATATCGAATCAATGCATATTACAATTTATTATCAAATAGTTTCTATTTTGTTCTTATTTTTCAGCATTATTTGGGGTTTCTAAAATGCTGCTGGCCCAAAACCAACCGGTACATATTAAAGTTGATTATAGAATGAAAAATGTTTTGACTTCTAACTAGTGAATTGGGAGTTTGGGATAAAGAGCGGGTCATAGTTCCTAAATACGTTGACTCAGACATTGACTCACATGATGGTGTTATGAAAACATGGTCCGGGGGTTAAAGAAGTATTATTGTCCATTAGTGTCCGTTTGTTCATTATTGCCCGTTAACGTCCGTGTACAATATTAACGGGCGGACACAAACAAACTCAATTTCTTAATGAACGGATCGGTAGAGTGTTCGAGAACCGTCCATTTGTCCGTCGAAAACTTAACGGACAGACACAGACAGGCTATTGTTCGGTCCGTGTACACCCCTAATAGTACATAAATACTTTGAGCCGAACATAGACCCACATGATGATGTTATAAAAACATGGTCTGATGGATTAAGGAAGTATCATGCTAATTAGTGAGAGAAGGACGAGTAAATAGGGATGGGCTTTTTTCCTAAATACCCGTACCCGTACCTGTATTTGTACGTGTCTATTGGGTACGGGTATGGACACGCAAATTTACTGATTATAGGTACGGGTACTTTCGGTACGAGTACGGGTATTACGGGTACTGGTACCCGTTTAGAATATGTAAGGACTTTTATTAAGTTTCCAACACTTATGACTTAACTTTCAAGCGGAATTTTCAAAACATGATATATATTAGTTGAATAAGTTCATTCTCGATTTATATGTGTATATTCATATATTGTGCATTCGTATATTTTTATTTCTTATGTGTAATTGTGTATATAATTAAATAACATGTATTAACTTTCTCTCTTGTTTTAATATAGAAATTGAGGAATCAATAAATTAAGAAAAGGAAAAGGAAATGGATTTTATATTATGACTGATTTGTTTCATTTTTAGTTTTGGTATTATGTTTGGTTGCGGTATTATGGTTTTGGTATTATAGATAATGATTGTCGATATCGTACCGTTATCTAGTTTAGTGGAGATTGTTTAAAAAAAGAACAAAGAGGTACAAAGCGAGTACCGTACCCAAAGTACCTGTACTAGTACCCGTACCATATAATTCGGGTACGTGTATGGGTACCAAGATTTACTGATATCAGGTACGGGCACTTTCGGATACAAATACGGGTATAAATACGGGTACGGTCCCGATCCCATCCCTACGAGTAAATGCTAATGCTTTGGTTCTTGGGGGCTATGAAGAACGAAGAATTGAGTGTAAAAATACTTACGAATAACAAGTCTAAATAGTATATAATATTATTATATTTACGAAATTGGTTTAGATTATATAAAATAAAATAATAATAAAGGCAACTATATAGTCGTGTTAGTTAAAGGTAACTATGATTTTTTCTAAGCTTAGAAAACTATTTAAAAAGAAAAAAAGGAAATATATATGTAAAACTATATACACCAAAAAGCATTACAATATACAATAGAGTCAAATTATTAGAGATAAAGAGCAACAAAATGGGATTATTTTTTAGCTAAAAAAAAACTACTAAATTTCTTTTTTAAAAAGTAAATAAAAAAATCATAACTCAGAATTTAATAAAAAAAATGTAAAAACAAGAAAAATGTTACCACCGCCTATCTCGTTCTCATAAAAAACCACACACACAATGGTAAGTGAAAAAAGTCGTGTTTTTTGTTTATCATTGTGTTATGTGTTTATTTTCGTCATTGATTGTGTCTTTTTTCTTTATATTGTGTTATATTAGTCAACATTGTGTTATATTTTGCGATTTATTGTGTCTTTTTTAGTAATAATTGTGTATTTTGTTCATTTCGTCATTGTGTCTTTGATCTCGCCATTGTGTCTTTTCGTCATTTTTTGACGGGAATGATGACGGAAACATTTTAGTTTTTTATTTATATTTTGAGTTATGATTTTTTTATTTTTTGAATTTATTTAAGGGGTTTTTTTTTGTGGTCACGAATCATTGTCACACTTCTCGTTTTTGTCTCAATTTGTATTTTAACTTTACCCTTATGGGAAGGGTTATTCAATTTAGAGAAGCTTTTACCTATCATAATAAAATTTTTAGCAGCGCGTTGCAACGGGGCTCAACATAAATTCGGTTTGTGGCAATGCTTTCAGACCCGGCCTGGACGTCTTACCGAGTCAAAGGTCGAACGAACTAGGGCTGTCACTTTTACTCGAAACCCAACGCGAACCTGAACTAACCCGACTACTTGTTTAAGGTAAAGTATGTTAGGATAACAATATCAGAGTATAATTTAAAATATAGTAACGGTGTCTCCTTGTTTGATTTTAACATAGTGTTAATAGGGTTGAATTACCATCTTGTCCATTTAAAAGGGTTAAAATGTGATTGTTTTTATTTTTATTTGAATCATTTATTTTCTAGATATAGATATGGATAATAATAAGTTGTTGGGCAGGAGGTAATGGGCCCAATCAAATTGAAAACAAGGTCCCGTCTGTGTATTATATAATATTAAATCAAAATAAGAATGGTGCTTGTCTTGGCGATGGCGTGTTACCTTTGGTTCAGAAGGTCCAAGACGCATTGATAAAGTGGAGATCCTCCCTCATATTGTGGTTGTTGGTAGTTGTAATCAAGTGTACTCGTAGGCCTCCACGTTTCGACCGCTCATCATTCAGCTTCGTCAGATCAGGTATTATTATTATTATTATTTATTAGTCTTCAATTTCAATATATATATATATATATATATACACACACTTTTAACATTATAGAATTATCGCATAGTTAACTGCTTTACATGATACTAATAAGATTCTCACCACATTATTAACTGCTTTGTATGTGTATATCATTGGAGATTAGTTAGACTAGTTCATTTATATACATAAAGTAGCTTTAGAACCCCGGCTGATCCATATACTAAAATACAAATAAAACGAAAGAAGTATTAGATATGAGTGAAATACTTATGATGTTTTCATTTGATATCAATAATAAGATTAAGTCTTTGTTACTGACCTGTCTGTTATCTGGAAAACACCTCTAGGCTGAGACTGACAGGGAAGCAGGAGGAGTTATTTCTCGACATAACCCTGGTTGATTTGCCTGGCATTCTTCTGATAGTGTTACAGCAATGATAATGTCATACCTCAAGAATCCTAACACTTTAATTCTTGCTGTGGTACCAGCAAATACTGATATTTCCAACTCAGACGCAATTCGGATCGCTGGAAATGTTGATCCAGATGGTAATTAATTCAGTGCTTATCATCTCTCATGTAATTTGACTTATAACTAAGACTGTCCGTCTCTTTAACATGACCATTTTATTTTATTCTGTCAGGTTACCCAACTATTGGTGTTTTAACAAAGGTGCAAATCTTACACATAAATCAAAGTTTTATTTTTTTTTATTTGGTAATCTGACAATTGTTACCTGTTACATTTCTTAGTCAAGAGGTACTATATATATATATATTATCATTGTTTTAAGTTTTAACACTAGCTGTTTTAATACATAATGAAATTTGTAAATAGGATATTATGCTGAACCGGACCATTAAAGATGCAATTGCAGCTGAGGAGGCATTCTTTCGCAGTCATCCGGTTTAACATTTTAACTATTTTTTCGTGGTTATGGCTCGTACGTTCTTCAGCTGATAACTAATTTTCATGGTCTAGGCTTATGATAAGATCGCTGGTCGTTGTGGAGTGCCTCAGCTGGCGACAGAAGTGAACCTGGTATATATTTTGCAATCTGGTTAAGCACTTGGTACTTGGTGGTGTTAAAATCAATTCTATTCTAACTCTTTTATTATGTTTTTGCAGATTTTAGTACATCATCTTAACATCGTGCTACAAGGGTTTAAATCGTTCTTTAGTTCTACACCTGGTTCTTTGGCAAAGGAGCTTGCTGGGATTGCGATTTAGGGCTACACTTTATCAATAAACGTGGTTCGCATATTTAAAACTTCTTGTTTATCTTTAAACCGGTAGTTTCTTGAATGTTACCAGTAAATTTGGTTTGGATATTTGAAAACTTCTTGTTAAACTTTGAATTGGTAGTTTCTGCAATGCTTGACAAAAAAAATGTGAATTAAGCTCACCTGATATTGTTCTATGTAAATTATGTGACATGCCTGTGACATATCTAATATCTTTGTATGCTTACATACAAATTACATACAAAGATATGTTTACAAATATTTTAATAAATGTATGGCCATAATTAATTCTTAAAGTTTTTAAAACCCGCGTATTTGTAAGTCGTAGAATCTCTAAAAACTCACCCACATGGCCACAACCGTTGATTAAATTAAATCCTTTAGTGATTGATAAATCCAAATTTATATTAGAAAAAGTAAGAGTATTTTTGGATGAAGTTTCAAAATAGTCTTCTAGAAAACCATTGGTTTGGAATGAAAGTTATCCGTCACATGATGTTTCAAGAAAAATGATTTTCATGTTTTTTTGAAATTCATCTCATCAGACGCATTTCAAATGAATTTCGTCTACTATGTGAAAATTTAAAAAAGTAGGAAAAAAAAACGATACTTTTTCAGTGAACATAGTTGTGTCCGATGATTTTCAATAAAGTTAAAAAAAATGATTAATTTACAAAAAAGTTGAAAAAAACGATAATTTACCTTTGAATTTTATACCCTTAGTTGATTTTCATTAAAATTTTATAAATCCGAAAAATTTGTATTTTCCTTAAATGTTCTCCCACTTCAACAAAACTTTCTTGTAGAACAATGAAATTCAAGAGAGGTGATAAGATTGAAGTTATTGATCTGGATGCTGGGTTCGTCGGATCGTATTATGATGACAACATAATGTCACGGGTTGGTACATTGTTCAGTTCTGTACCCTGCTTGAAGAAGATCAGGCTGGGTTTCTTAGAGAGTTTGTTACTCGCTAAACACACCGCTAACCATAGTTTTAAGTTAAACAACATCGGATCCAATATTCTTTAAATAAAACTCATCAGATTTGACAACGTGGGCCCCAATATGCCGTAAAAGATGTTTTTATTCAAAAACCGTCGGGTTCAATACATTTGTAACAAAAGTCATCGGATCTTACAACGTGAGCCCAATTCACACGAAAAGGATGACTTTCATATTAAAACCATCGAAAAAGATGAGTTTCATATCAAAACTCATCGAATCTGACAACTCTAATTTCAATGCAAAAAAAAACATGAGTTTCATATCAAATTTTATCTTTTTCCAACATATATTCTTTTTAGGCAAAAACGATTAATTTCATCACAAATCTATCGAATATACATAATTTGTAACAAAGTCTAACTTTTCTGACAACACGTCATGAAATGCATCGGACAAGACGAATTTCAAAATACCGCGGAAACCGATGAGTTTAAAACCTCACGTGACGGACTACTTTCATTCCGAAACAATGGTTTTCCATAAAGACTATTTTGACTATAAAACTATTGGTCGAGACATATTTCGCTTAAACTTTATCTTTAACTTTACGCGTGTCACTTTGTGATTCGTCAACCAAATCTCACATCATGAATACCAATCTCACGTGGGAGATAGATTTGAAAGGACTACTTTGAGAAGGAAAAAACTTTTGGACTAATAAGGATTTCTCTCTCCTCATAGGGACTATTTTGGGAATTGTCCCATTTTTTTTATGCAAAAAAAGATAACTTTCATGTAAAACCATAGTCACAGGAAATGTGATATCACCCGCGATCTACGTTCCGAATCGCCCGTACCGGAAACGGGTACAAAAGCGCACTGATCGCTATAGAAACGCGATCTGGATCGGTTAAATTGGCCGTTCCCAATTGTTGCAAGAATCGGACTATTTTCATCAACTTCGTGTTTTGGGTTGACAAAATCGCTGTTTGTGTCGTGAAAAACACGAACCGGCGGTTACAGGGGCAAATCGAGCGCTTTTGTGATTCAAATCGAGGAAAGATATGTGGATAAAGAGTAAACGGAGAGGACCGTGTAGAACAAAAACCGCCGTCGATATATATTGTAGGGGTATGGTACTAAACCCGGTTTTACGACCCTAAATTTATTATGTTTGGCTTATTTTATTATATGGACTAATACAATGTTATTGGGCTGAGGGGGTTTTGTGGAGGTAACCCTAACTGGGCTAGGCCCATTAGGGTACCATGATGGTGGCCATGAGGCTCTCTATATAAGGAGGTCTCCACCTCCTTATTAGAAGGGGGATGCTCAATAAGAGCCACCACCATATTTTTGTGTCTGTAAACAAGAGATCCTTGAGATTTCTTAGCAGTCACCTCCACACCCCCGAAAAGCCATTGCAGGTCTCAAGCAGCCGGAGAAGAAGATCAAGACGTGGTTCGTTCATCTCGAAATCCGTGGAAACATCGTCATGGATCATGTCAGATTCGTTTCATGTTTCGACATATATATTAGGTTTTACATAATTACATCTCCTACCCTTAACGTTATATAATATTTAGAGTTTACACTTTTTTACCTTTGAAGTTATAGTTTTTACTAATATTTACCTTTAACTTTATAGATAAGTGTTATTTATATGTTAAAATATATATATATAGCTTAGTTAAAGTTAGTTTTACTTAACTTATGTTAGAAACTTACAAAAATTATTACAATCTATTTAAATGTTTTGTATAGGATATGATGTACCATATTATACGGGATACTGTACCACGTATCGAATTGGCGTTCCGAATGAACCTACCCCCTTTGTACTGAATTTTCGATAAGCACGAACCGCATACCAGTTTCCGTACCGCGTACCGGACCGTACCGCGATCCATGTGACTATGTGTAAAACCCATCGAATTTAAATATTTTGTAACAAAATCCATCTTTTCTGACAACTCTTCTTTTTATACAAAAAAAAGATGAAATTAACCTGAAGTGCGTCGGAGGAGATGAATTTATGAGAAAATGATTTCGTTGAAACTTTCACGTTCCTTTACACGTGTCAATCTTTGAGTGGTTCACAAAACTAACGTCACGAATCGCAAGTACCAATGTCACGTTAACGATAAGTTTGTATGAATTACTTTGGAAATTTTAATCACTTTTTGACTATTATGGTCATCTCTCTCTTCATTTTGACTATTTTGAGAATTATCCCTAAAACCAAGCATGTCATTTTGTTCTTCATTTCTTCTCAATTAAAACATCTTCAAACTTTCTATTCATACAAGCTATTAGAAAATAATTCCGGTAACACAAAGTATCTCTATTTTTCATTGATTAACAGGGGGGTGAGCTGTCGGACCTTGGTCGGGCGGGTCACGCCAGAAATGAACCAACTTTTTTTTAGAATTCTTTTGGCTGGAAGAAAATTAATTGCAAGAAAAAAGGTAGATGGAACAATTTGCAGGGGGCTTAGCGGTGATAGGAGGCGGCGTTATCGGAGGTTGAATTCAAGAAGATGAAGTGAAGTTTGAAGTGGGTAGATTAGATTTCTTTTATAATTTTTATTTCTTTAATAATGACATTAATATAACTACAATTCTAAAAGGCTATTTAAATATATATATATATATATATATATCATATATAATTTACATTAAACATAATCAAATATAATTTAATACTAAAAAAAGAAAAAAAAGAAAATGGTCCATGGAAAATGGTGGAGGATGAAGACAATGACTCATACCCCGGGTTGAATAATGGTAGAAATACTGACGAGATATAGACGTGTCGAATGAAGAGAAATGAGAGTAATGACCCATACCCTTTAGCTTAAAAAAGGGTAATTTGTGTTGGTCAAACGTTTAAATATGTTATTTTCCCTAAATTAAAAACATGAATTTCTTTTAATTTAATAACATTAACAGACTATATCATTTCACACTTTTATTTAAAAATACCAAATACTGTATAGGGATTTTAATATGAAAAAAAGAAAAATAGAGGAACTTTTGTGAGAAAAATGTAATAACCAAACGAATAAAATAAAATAAAAATAACAATAATAATAAATAAATAAATAGTAATCATAAATTTTAATTCGAACTAGAGTGGTCCCCTAAATTGTGGCTTAGTGGTTGGAGGCTTGGATTCTTTTGTGGAGACCTAAGATCGAATCTCACTTGTGTTATATTTGGGTGGATATTGACAACGAAAGATTTGAACTAGACCTTGTGCGAAGGTTGTTAGTTCGAACCCAGAATTCACCCGGGTTTCATCCCACTTGTGTTACACCAGAGATTTAAGTTTTTAAACTAACAAGTTAAAGATCACAATTATAATATCACTTAAAAGACATAAAAATGAGATTTATGTACATACGTGGGATTCATAATAATAATACATTCAAAATAAATTAAAAATAAGTAACTTAGTTTCAATTAAATAGATTTAATTATATAATAATGCATTCAACATAAAACAAAATAGTGTAATTTACGTAAATAATAGTATAATATATAAAAATATAGTAAGTAAAATACATGATATAAGATATAAGATGTGACAAGGGATTTTCACCACACGCCATACGCACGAAACAATCTGCCATCCACAAGCCACCTGCACTTCCGAACATACATCATTCACGCCAAACTTCAGCCATGTTCTTTAGGATATGTTTCAAACCTTATCATATATAAACTGAGAAAAGACTTGGTGTAACTCTCATATTACTTCTCTCTTTCTACTCCGTTCCAGGAATCTTCGCATAACACGACAGAAATATAATATTATAAATTTATTAACCTATTGTTTTATAATTAAACTAGTTTGATCCTCCCGTGTTACGGGAGTTTGGTTTTGTTATTTTATAATGATTTATTTTATTTTTTAACGTAGTTTGTTTTAATTTTAATACATATATATTAGTTTTTTATTATTATACATTTTTGCGTTTGAGTATTTTCAATTGAGATGTGTAGGTTTTTTAGATTTTTAATGAACAAAAATACACGAACATGTTGCTTTTTTTAAATGAACAAACATGAACACAAATATCAGTCTAATGAAAAAGGGGATGTTGATGTAGTTGACGATGACGGGTAGTATCGGAAGTTAACTGGCAATGGAGATGATAGATCAGCAATGAAGAACATGTAAAGAAAACAAATTAAATTAGGGTTTGAGGATAAAAGTATTTACCAATAAATAAGATCTTATAACCCACTGGAGAGCTATTAGAGTTTGGTAAGACCCATAACCTGTGAAAATTATTCATTGATGATTAAGGGGTTATTTCACAAATAAATGAGATGTTATAACCCGTTTAAGGGTTATCCGGGTTTGGTGAGACCCATGACCCGCGAAAATTATTGTTTGATTATGAAAGAGTTTCACAAATAAATGAGATGTTATAACCCATTTAAATACTATATGGGTTTGGTAAGACCCATACCCGCGATTTTGGGTCAAATGCATGAGAAGCCTCCATTTAGAAATCAAACAATCTGGTGGCTCTAGAGAATGTGAGGGACAACCTGAGAGCGACACGTAGGATTAGAATTTTATAGTAGACAATTATATAGATAGTTGGATGCTTACTTTAGTCTCGAAAAGTTATATATACTTATGATTTCAAAAATAAAAGAAATAAACTAATACAATCTTTCAAAATATACCTTATATAATAATGAAAATTTATTGACTTACAATTATCATATATTTTCTAAAAGATAGTTCAAAACGAAGATTTGAATATTATGTCATTCTAATAGAAAACATATATAACTTGTACGTAGATTTCCGCAAACGTATCACCTGAAAACATTACAGATTCGAATCTTTACCCCTACTTTTTATTGTCTCATACTCTATTGCTATAAACCCATTAATTTCATATACTTTAGAAACTCATCACGTCTCTAAATCATCGATTCAGTTGACTTACTGTTGAATTCCTATTTTGACTATGACATTGAATTTAACTTGACGTCATGCGATAGATTATGTTACTTGTACCCATTATCGCATGTTCCGATCCATGTTACGAAAATATGTTTGCTATGAGTTATATGAATAAGTTCATTTGTATTCCGATACCCTGAGTGTTGCTTCTCGTGGAGTGTCCCACGAGCATGTTATTGCGGCACTGACAACATGTGCACCACCCGTGACGGTGAGATCACGGCGTCTCTTAAGTACAAGTGGTACATATGATTATTAGGAGGCGTATGGATCGGTCATAGGATTAATAATAAGGAGCTGGATAGCGGGTATGCCAACTCGCCATCTAATGTGATGAAAATGCAGGAGTAGCTACCTGTATGTTGTCACGTTTTATGTTCGCTCATGGGGTACATCCGTATGATACGATTTATTTTATTTTAGTTACTTTGCATCGTATCATTATTATAAGTTCAATCTAAATTACGTTTCATTAAATCATCTGAGCCTATTATTCCGTACGGAGCATTCGACTCATTCCGTCATTATTTTTTTTTACAGGTACACAGGTTACTTTGGGCGGGGTTAAGAGAGAAGAATAAAGCATCAGGATCATAACAAAATATCTTTTAATCGTACTAGTTTGTAAAATAGCCTTAAGTTTACCTTATCTAATGTATTATAAGTTTGACAAGTAAATAAATAAAATCATGTCTTTTGTTTAGAAATCATGTTTATTGTGATACGTCAGCCCAATCCGAGCCAGGGTGTTACAGGAAATGCATAAAGTACATTGGGTTTTTTTTATTATTATTATTATTATTATTATTATTATTATTATTATTATTATTATATTTTTGCCCTAATCATTAACACATCTCGCTATGGCTCTCTCCAATGCGGTCACTAGTTTGATATGGCATGGTGAGTTGGCCAAGGGAGTGAGATAGAGACTAGTAGAGTGAACTAGGCTCCAAGAACGAGAGAGAGTGGAAACAAGAAAAATTGATTAGAATCTATCCCCCTCATGGAGGAGAAGAGAGAGACTAGCCCATACAAACCAAGAACATAACATTAACACTCGATCCAAGCCCACAAAGCTAAAGAAGCAAGCCCAAGCCCAAGCCCAAGCCCAAGCCCAAGCCCAACTCCAACAAACAAATCAGGTAAATTAAGAACCGAACTGAAACATTAAAATTTACTCGCGGAATCAATCTCGTTCCCTCCTCTTACTTTTTAGCACAATATTTATTTAATCATCAGACCTATGTTTTTATAACATCATCAGGTGGGTCAATGTTCGACTCTTAAGTATTTATTTTATGATCCCATTGACTCCTCTTGATCATCCAACCCATTATACTTATTAGATGTCAGAACAATTTTCAGTTTATAATCAACTTTAATCGGTTCTAAAATAATTGATAAATAAGATAAATATTACTTATTGATAACTAAATAAAATATTATGTAGTAGTATATATAAATTAACGTGGAGGTTTAAAAAGAAGATTTACTATGAACAATCTAAAGTGGTTCGATTTATCAAAATATTGTAAATGTAAAAATTTGATTAAAAAGGATTTAAAAGAAGATAAAACTAGAAAACCGGGTTTCGTGAGACTTAGAGGTTCGGTTTTGAAAAAAATAACATTTATTACTTGATATTTATAAGTAATATTAATTATAATAAAGGAAAGATAATTAAGAAAAATAAATTACAAAAACCGGGTCAGGGGGGTCTCGAGCCCGCGCCTAGACTGGTTCCAGATGACTAACAACAAACGCACGAGCCATCATGATGGTGTGTTAATTTGTGTTTAAAACAAATAGAAAGAAAATATAACCCGTATGTGCAGAACCCAAAATATCTATAAACCCTAGATCTTTATATTGATTAATCTTTTAATTGTTTGTTAAAATTGGTTTAGGGTTAATGTTCATGGGTTAAAAACGATCTCAATGCATATTTTAATTACCTAATATGGTGACGGATTGACAGAGAACAAAGAACAAGGGTTTGCGGCTGCAGCTTGATGTCAAACGGGTTCTTGACGGCTTGAAAATTGAAATTAAGTTAGGGGGTGTTTGGTACAGAGAATGGAAATGGAGAGAAAATAGAAATGGAAATGGAATTGTAGAGAAAGAGAATTGGTATGGAGAATGAGAATCATTTCTCTTGTTTGGTACACGAGAAAATAAACAGAGAACTCTACCATACCCAACCCCACCTCCACCCAACCTGACACCACTCACCACCGCAGCCCCACCACCAGTACACGAGAAAATAAACAGAGAACTCTACCATACCCAACCCCACCTCCACCCAACCTGACACCACTCACCACCGCAGCCCCACCACCACAGCCCCACCACCACCAGCACCACCACCACAGCCCCACCACCACAGCCCCACCCCACCAGCACCACCACCACAGCCCTTTCTTCAACCACAGCCCACCACCACCGGCTGCCGCCACCAAACCCCCTTCTTCAACCACAGTACACAAGAAATTAAAAAGATTCAAATTTTTGGAACATAAGATATAAAAAAAGGAGGCTCAGATCTGTCATCACTGCCTCTTTGGAGATTTTGTGGTGGTGGTTGTGGTGGCGATGATGATGATGATAATCAGAAGCCACCTGCAACCACCGCCGATTTCCACCACCACTGTCACCCACCTGCGACCACAATCACCGGACCATCTGAAAACCCTAACCTACCACGAACCACCACTTGAAACCCTAATCTCCGTTCACCCGTACCACCTGCAACCTACAACCGGTTACCATCTCTGTGTTCACCACTGCGAACGGCGGAGACGGGGTGGTGGTTGCAGACTTGGAGACGAGGTGGCGGTTGCAGACTTGGAGACGAGGTGGCGGCCGGAGACGGCGTGGTGGCCTGAGACGAGGTGGTGGTCGGAGACGAGGTGGTGACATGCTATGAGGAGGCTGCTGAGAAATGGATTTCTCTTTGTTTTAAAGAGAAATGGAATTCTCTAGTTTTAGAGAAATAGAAAGAGAAATAGAAATGAAAAGTGGAAAACAAACAAAAGAAATATTTCTAATTCCATTTCTCCCCAATCAAATCCCTATACCAAACACCCCCTTAGGGTTTAGGGTCGCGCTGGTGTGAGGATGATGCGGTGTGATTTAGTTGAGTTATAAACGAATTTATATACTGTTTTAGAAACCATTTAGGTGGCGGTTCGTTATAGTGTGATTATGAATCAATTAGCTGTCCTAGGTAAACGATTCCATGTATTGATTGTCGGTAGACGCGCTTATTCGGCCGAATATGCTAGATTCCATATTTGGTTTGATCAATTGAGCGGGAATTGAAGGTTTTAAATGGTTTTGGTTCGCCGGGTCGGGTTTTGGGGTTTGGGTAAGCCGATCGGAGCAGGGGGTGGGTTAGGGTTTGATCTTTAATAAAATATTAATTAAATTTAATAAATAATAAGGCTATAATACTCAATAAATGCGACATTTTCATTAAACGAGTGACCCGAACCCTTAAACTGGTCGGGTAACATTTACAAGAATACAAAAAGAAAAACCCGAAATGTTACAGAATTTTAGGCTTATGCTCGAATAAGTTCGACTCGTTAGATCATTTATTCTAGCCGATCACGAGTAGCTCTTGAGTGGCTCGACTCGTTTGCAGCCATAAGAATTGGCATATATTCTCTCATTCTTGGCCCAACCAGATGGAAATATAGGGGGAGGGGGTATAGAAGTTCCCATGGGTTCACTAGAATGGGCTGCTTGAAGTGAAAGAACAAGGGTGTTATTTATATAAGAACCCTCTTCTGATAGTGACAACTAATAGTATGCTTGTACTAATTGTCTTCTGGTTCTTGCAAGAATAGCACAAGTAAATAATCTTCTTCTTTTTCAATTTACTCTTGTTTCATTGTCTCTTGTCTTTTTCCTTTTTTTCTTTTTTTTATTTTTCTACAAGAACCCTCTAGACTTGTTAACCAAGCGTATCCACACTACAATGCCGTGTGGGTGTGCTTTTTGTCAGCTATGGACTTGTGAGGAAAAAAATGTTGAACCGGAGGTGGAATGGGATGCATGAAGTGTTGGACTTTTAGGCTCAGTCTCGAATAAGTTTGACTCGTTATATCATTTTTTCTAAACAATCAATAGTAGCTCGCGAGTGGCTTGAGTCGTTTGCAGCCATAAGAATTGCCATCTATTATCTCTTTCTTATGGCTACTACAAGTGTTTATTGAATGATCCCAATCTCTAACACTGCATTTTGGATTTTAAATATAATGAAAAGAAATGATAAGATTGGATAGGGGGGAAAGGAAAAGAAATTATATATTTAAAAGGAATTATCGAGTTAAAATAAAATAAAATAAAAGAAAATGTTAATTATATTCTTGAGTTAGATAGAAAAGAAAAAATATGGAAAAAAACTGTAACTTTACCATTATGTCCTCCTAGCAACATGAAAAAGAGAATTGAGATAAGATAAATTAGTAATATGGTAATGAGCTATAAAGTTTCTTTCACAATCATGTCATATTTGACAAAAAAAGTTTTGAAGGAACTAGCTAAAATAGAGACCAGAGTTCAAGATATCTTCTATTATAATTGAAATGATCAAACACATCTAATTTCTTTTATTGAGTAAAAAGTACTAGAAATGTGACAAAACCAAATCATAACACGTTCAAAGTTCAAACTTATGTTATTTAAAATGACAAAATATTATATTATGCAAACAAGAAACTTTCAAAGTGAACAATTCAATAATGAATAATCCCAATGATAAATGACACTCCAAGTACATATAAAACCCTTCTAATATAAAGAATGATAAGGGAACAATAGCACCGCCTCAATCCTGACTTGTAAGCTCAACAACCAACTCAACTTTTTATCTGCGCAACTTTTTATCCGGTTGCCTTTTATATCGATGTAAACACCATTTTTTAATGAAATATATGAAACTCAAACATCGTTGCAACCAAACAGAAAAAAATGCCTAGAAGCGGTGAGCTAGCTAACGATGAACTGTCCACCACCGGAATGTTACTAGTTCCGCTTCCCCCAAATGTGGGAGGAGGAAGTGTGGTTCCCAAAGGCGTGGTGGTAGGAGAATCGGCTGGTATGGATGATGATGGTGTTGGAGCGGCAGAGGGGCTTCCGTCACTAGTGACATCAATTTTTAGCTTCATGCCACCACCACAATGTCCCATTATACCACATATGAAGTAATGAGACCCGGTAGTGTTTAGAGAGATGGTCGTGGGGCCGGAGTTATAGGATGAAATGGAGTTGCCGATGGTGCAAGTGGTGTAGTCGCTTTTGCTCACTAGATCCACTGTGTGGCTACTATCATAATTGAACACTAGCAAAAAAAAACATGAGACTACAATATTAGTTTTATGCGTGTTGTATGATAAGAGAAAAATACTTATACGAGTCACATGACTAGTTATAGTGACACATTATACGGACCGTGATAGCGAGTAACTTGTATTGGGTCTTAAGAGTTGGTGCTCGTCAAAATCATACAACTCGTACATTGTGTTTAGCTGACACATAAGTGGTTGTGAATTGTGATGAGACAGCAAACATACCAGCATTATGGTGTGACTTAAGTTAATGACCTTAAATGTCACAACAAATGTCAAATCATATTTAATCGCACTACAAGACAACATAATATTACATCTAAAAGAAAAAACTTAAAAACTTTGTACATTATTGCTTTTTTTTTGTTATGTACTTATGCACATGAAAGACACCAAAATATACACATTGTCCATCAAAATTACCAAAGTAATAATAATTAACAAAGTTATTTATTAGGTAAAAGTCATGTCTAATGGTGACTCAATAGCTGAATATTAAACCATGTCTATAGATCACCATAGGACGTAATGGAAACAAAGACTAGACAACAGGAGTTATATATCTTTTTAACAATGTAACGTACGGTAAAATCGAAAATAAATAAATGCTTACCAAGACTATCCCCTACTTTGAAAGTTTTATCACTAGCCCATGTATCGTAATCGACACTTAACGCCCAGCCAGCCGAGCCTCCAACTTTGTAAACTTTGGCTGAGCCGAATGATATAAGGCACAATATTACCACCAAGCCAATCATAACACCATCATAAGTTGCCATTTTTGGTTATTTGTGTGTGATGAAGTGAGGGGGTTTATGGGTTAATATAGGGGAGTTTGGTTTGATTTGATTTGATTTGCTTTAATTGGGTTTGGTTTACTCACTATGCTTGTGTTGGAATTCATACCTAATCTTTAATGGATTGAGTGGTTAGCTTTAATGTATATAAAAACAATCATACAAATTTTACAATTTAATAGTGCCTTTTTATAAACTATATAACCATGAATCCTAATAAATAAATAAAGTATTAATTTTACTTTCAGTATTATTATTTTTTGTAAATATCATAGAGTATCTTAGTTTTTCTGTTAGAACCAACCACATGGGGTGTGGGTTCCATGTCCGTAGTTTGTTATGTACTTATGTTAAAATGTAACTAAAATACATTCTTTATTGTATCAAAATGTTCTTTTTGTAATGCTTATTATATTAAAATGTAACTAATATGTGACATTGTTTATTACATGATTAAAGACATTTCAAATCTTTTTATCATATCATCAAAACAACCAAGAAAAAGGTTTGATTAGTAGTAAATCTATTTTAACTTTTATGTTTTATAAAAAGAACCAGCGATAAGAGGTTTTTGTAAGCGGAATTGATTTGGGCGCAGAGGAATGTTTGATGAAGTTAACGGATACAAGTTGCAGGGTTAAAATGCACACAGGATAACTATTAGAGTAATTACACAGAAGATAGACGCTAGTGAGTCGAAATTTCATTTTAGTTCCATTTTAATATTTTATGTATATAGTCTCAACTGACTTTATAAAAAACACACAAACACACACAATTTACATTATAGTTTTTTTTTTAAATTAATCATCCAAATCGGAATCAACACCGCCCAAACATTTTATTTATGTGAATGTACATATTGAGTCATTAGTGTGTGACAATCCAATATCTTTTGCATGATAACTCCAATGACTTCTGCATGGTGCATGACAGGTAATTAGTTACTTAAGTTATAAGTTACAACAAAAGTTGTACTAGTAGGTGTAATGAGTTATCACTTAAAAGTATGAAAAGACAACACCATTATTATTTCAAGAATTGAATTTGTAACATGATACAATCCTACATATTAAGTAAACTATTAAAAACTCACCATCAAATTAGGAGCTAAGCTTTGAAATCCCAACTTATATTCAAACTTAGAATAATAAGCAACCTTTGTTAGTTTCCTACTAAATAAGTTATAATTATGAGAAATCCCAACCAGATTGTCCAAGAAAAACATTTTGGTTGTTCATGTTACGGTTTTGATGAGTTTTAGGTTAAAACATGAGCTACATAAACTAAATCATTCACATATAGAAGTCGAACCGAACCAAACCAAATCGTGCTACAATATTGTTTAGGCTTAATCGGCTTAAATCTTTTTTGACTAAATGTGACATATTAATCGACATGTACTGTTTTTTACAGAAAAGATAACTCTTAAATATATAGAAAGTTAAGATTGAAAAAATATTAAACTATAGTATATATGCAACATTGTAACACTTCTTAGGTTTTGCTATATTAGCAGGATTAAGGTTTCGGTTCGGTTTGAGATTTGACGATTTTGGACTAACTTGTAAACCAATAATAGTCTGAACGCGAATTAGAATGATATCAAAATTTCTTTCTACTTTATACATTTAACATGAAGTCAGTTAACGTTAAAACAAAAGTACTATTGTCATCGTTATCGTTACAACATCTTGATTGTATTGGTTCAGATTCCCATTTTTAGATTCAAAACTTTTACACATTCAATAATTATAACAAATATAGAAAAATAAAAAAAAAGTGGCTATGCTTCTAGTGATTATGCTTCAACTTCAGTTGTTTGTGCTTGCTCTCCCGCGTCGCTTTCTGATTTGGTCGATTCATCTTTTGATTCAAGAACCTTTTTTGTAGATTGTCTAAGAAATCTTTTACTAGGTGACACTCGAATCGCCCTCCCCATGAATACCTACAACACAATATAATCAACGAGTCACGTGTCAAAATGAGCTTATCTGATGGGCTGGGCTATTTAACAAATTGCGGACAAGAAAGGGTAAATTTTTATACAGATCAAAACTCAAAACGGGCCATACCCGCCACGCCTTTTGCCAACCCATTTAATGGTAAACTCTTGCAACAAAATTCCAAATTTCATAGTATAAACTGGTAGATATGATATTTATAGTATTTTGAAAAGATACATATTCTGAAATTTAGAAGGATATACACACACACACGTGCACATATATGTATGTGTGTGGGTATACACACATATATATAAGGAGGGAGGGGGATCTATGCAGAATGCTATATACCACTGCAAGAACACGCAGAACATAATAAAACACTCATTTTTTCAGTCTAAATAGTTTAAAAAAATAAGACTAACAAACCAAAAAATATGAACATATTTGTTTACACATGTGCAGGTAAACGGTCAAAAATTCAAAAAACATATGAACAAATTAAATTACTGGTTCTTTATGTACATAGCATGCGCAATTATGTCGAACATGAAAAATATATAAACCATTAAAAAGAAATGATGATTTAGATTTGTTCTCGCAGTAATTTAGTGTTCTATAATGAACCTCACCCTAATATTACATATATGAAATTTTAGGACATATATAATACTGCCCTTCAGATAAAAATCTATTTTTCCAAGAAAATGATTTAGGAGGTCAGAAACATTTGAACGCACTTTATGTATCTTCTAGTTTTAACCAACTTGACCCAACAATAATAAAATCCAAATCAACCTATTTTAATGTAAACAGGTCAAGAACTTGAGTCTTGAGATTACCTTTCCTTGAAACGCAGAAAGAGCAGCCTCGGCCTCCTGTTTTGTATTAAACGAAACAAAACCATAACCAGCAGACCCTCGTGGATTTTGATTAAAAATAATCTCAGCAGAAACGGCATTGCCATTTTCAGCGTTAAAAAACTCCAAAAGGTCTTTTGATCTTGCTCTAAACGATAAATTTGCAACAAATAAATTGTGTACGGGAGTTGGTTACGGCTGCGCAGGAGATGACGTCTTAATCTTCTTTGGCTTTGCCCAAGTTAAGTTTAGTGTTCTACCCATAAATTCCTGTATCACATTAAAAAAAGATTTAAATTTTTTAAAAGAAAGTGAAAGATTTAAACTTTACAATACTTAAATATATAAATAGGTACAATCTGTAAGATAGTTTGACTTTCAAAGTCAAATACTTCATCTTTATGACACAAGAAAGTGAAGAAGTTGACTTTTGAAGTCAAATACTTTCATCTCGTGAAAAAAGCAAAACCTTTGTCTTCATGGCAAAAGAATACGATTAACTTGACAATTGTAGTCAAATTAGTGATAGAAAGCATAAAGATTGTGTCTTTGAAATTATATTCTACTTCAAAAACAAAACTAAAAAGTTTATTAAATCTAGCAATGAAATGAAGCATACTCACATATGACTGAAGTTTTCGAAAGCAGTCGATGCTTCCTCGTGTGAACCCATTGAAACAAACTCTAAACCTCTGTTTCTGGTTTTGCTATACATCGAAATCTTGATAACAATAAATAAAAAAATTAGCCATCAAAAGAACACATTAAAAAGAGTAAATGGTCATTAGACTGTCAATTAAAGAAAATATAATACAGACAACTTATTTGGATGGAGAATAGTGTAAAATAATACAAGTCTAAATGTATTTTAATGCTAAACTTGCAAAGTCAGTTCGGTATGGTTATGGGAGGCTTAATCATGACCATAACCGAATGGTGAGTTTACCATATGTCGGTTTCGGTAACTTGTCCAATTAATTTTTTTATTTCATTTGTTCCTGAAAATGGTTCGGGTATGGTGTTCCAAAGTCAACTATGAAAATATCAAGCTAAAATATGTCGGTTTTATCACTTTGTGTTTCGTTATGGTGTTCTGAGCTATGTTAAAAACAGTGGCAGCATAAATTTATATGTTCGAAGCTAGAAATATAGAACATACAAGGCTCATTCGGTTAACGAAGACACATCAACCATAATCATAACCAAGTGGCTTATTAATCAGATTCACTTAACTTAACCATAACCGCCGGTGTTGTTCAGTTATGGTTAATTTGTATCATTTATAGGGGTGAGCAATAACCATCAATTAACCAAAATTAATCGAACCGAACCATTTATATTTTCAATTATTTATAGCTTCTATAACCCCCATTCATGTATTTCATGTTTTATACCACCATTTCATGTATTTATGCATCTATTTTATGTATTTCTAAGTAAAAACTTTAGCCCAATTTTTATTTTGGAAATTAACCGAATCGAACCAATAACCAAAAATTTAGCCGAATAAACCAAACCGATTAACCAAATCTAACTGAATCGTGCACACCCTTAATCATTTCTCTATATTGAACACATTTTCATAGTTGGATTTAGTCAAATTAACTTCCAAATTCCGAACATACAAGGTTCGGAACCACAACCGAATGGCCCGTTAATCAGATTCACTTAACCATAACCGCGGGTATTGTTCAGTTATAGTTAATTTGTATCATTTCTCTATATTGAACACATTTTATTAGCTGAATTAGCAAAACACCCCACATGCAATTATGCAAGAAAACTGAAAGCTGCAATTAACTCACCACACTGTAATTTTTAACAAATTAACTTAAACCCAGATGAGTATAGCCATAACCAAACAAAACCCATATACCAAATTATCAAAACAACGAACCTCAATATCCACAACAGTTCCGTACGTTTCAAACAAAGGACGAATATCATCAGCAGTACACGTCCACGGAACGTTCTGAGCAAGCAATCTTGTTCTAGAACCTTCATCTTCTTCTAATTCTTGTTGGTCTGATTGTTGTTGTGTAGTTTGAGTGGATTCAATGGCGGATGAGTATGTTTGGAAGATGAGGAAATTTATTATTATTATTATTATTATGGGGTTTGATTGAGAGAGAGAAATTGGATTGAAGGGGTAATGGGTTAGGGTTTATTATTATGGGTTTATGGTGATTGGTGAAGATTGATGATGAAGATGAAGGAAGACATACGAAACGAAGTAATAACGCCATTGATGAGTTTGAGTGTGAGCTTCAAGAGGAAATGGATAAGGGGTGGGGTTTCTTTGATATTTTGATATTTTCCGCCAAAACATATTAGATATAATATAACTAAGTGTGTCTTTATTTATCTGGATAATTGACGGGTCACTGATCGTTCGATAATCTTTATGAATATGGAATTGTGAGATGTTAGGCGAGCACGTCTTCAAATGAAAGCTAGTATTCAATCCTGACATGAATATAAGTGTGTTTTCTTTATCTGGATAACTAACGGATTAGTGGTCGCCCGATTATCTTCATGAATATGGAATTGTGAGATGTTAGGTGGGCACGTCTTCGAGTGAAAGCGCATACTCAATCCCGACCTGGAGACCACCCACGGAAGAAAACCAACAATTTGTGAGAAAGCCCATTGACCAACCCAAAATCTCCCGTTTTTAAATGATGTTTTTGGGTGCCCCGCTTCAACAACTTGGGCCGAGATCATAGACAGTAACATAAAGTGAAAACATGATATTTTTATGTGTTTCTTGATTATTACATTGGTAAAACCTTATCTAAAATGAAATGAATAGCGACAAAGGAATCATGTTAGTTTTCGATATGCCCAGAAACTCAACCCGAACATGATATGGAAATAGTCAAGTTTGAGTTGGTATATCTAACTTGTATATACAGTAGCAAAACTATGTCATTTAATTGGTGTTGGTGTTGGTGTGGGCGTGTGCGGTGGTGGTGGTGGGGGTGGGGATGGGGTAGATTTGGGCTTTTGGATTAAGAGAGGTCCAACCATATACAACTAATATTATTCAAATCTAATGGGATAATACTAACACTTCTAAGCAAGATAGGGAGATCAAGGCCCCTTCACGCCCAATAGAAACTCCGCCCCTAGGTATAAAAAGGTTGTATTCAAAATGACTTGTTTAACATGTTTAGTTAAGCCATCGACTTGATTAACATGTTTAGAACTTGGTTATCATCCACCAACCCATTAGCACGATTACATAAATGGGTTGAACAATATTTACTATGTATAGCAAAACAAAATTTTGCTTATTCTAATAATGGGTTTTTTGGTGTATAATATTTTTATGAACTTTTCTAAACTAACAAAAATCATCATATAGATGGTGTAAATTACCTCTAAATTATAATAGTTGTCATTCTGTCTTATAAATAAAACCAGTTTCATAAATATAACACTTCATCTTTCATACCAACTAATATTGTTCACTTCGCTCAACAGAAACCAACGACTTGATTTTTTGTTACATTATAAGAGACGTACAAAAAAGCAAACACGCTCAACTATGAAGCTATCAACTGATCCACATTCAGTGTCTTTACTATTCATTGGTGATATGTGATTTTGTTTAAGGTTTTATAGTAACTTTCAAAAACCATTTGTTTCTAATAACATACAAGTTCTAGATAAGCACGTAAAAATGCAGGCTTTTCTGTTCTGATGCTCAGTTATACGGTGTATAAATGCCAAACACGACAAATCAAAAAAGTCTATAACATGTTAGAAAATGAAAATCTAGATACAAATCAACACATCCAATTGTTCATTTTCATTTGATAACCCCACCAACGCACGAAACAACCAATGATAGTTTTCGAACAGAAACTATACTTAGAACATAGGACGGTTAGGAACCTTATTGCTTCCAAACCATCCTAAGGTTTACCACCACAATCAAATCTTAGTAAAAGATTAGTGAACTCAGAGAATCTTAAACAAGTCACTTTTTGTGCAATCGCGATTCGGGTGTGTTGTGTCTCAAAGGAGACAATGCTTGCCTCCGCGAACCGGATTCAATGAAGTCGAGTTTGTTCTCAATTGGACTGCAATCTCTAGGACAAATCAACACATCCAATTGTTCATTTTCATTTGATAACACCACCAACGCACGAAACAACCAATGATAGTTTTCGAACAGAAACTATACTTAGAACATAGGACGGTTAGGAACCTTATTGCTTCCAAACCATCCTAAGGTTTACCACCACAATCAAATCTTAGTAAAAGATTAGTGAACTCAGAGAATCTTAAACAAGTCACTTTTTGTGCAATCGCGATTCGGGTGTGTTGTGTCTCAAAGGAGACAATGCTTGCCTCGGCGAACCGGATTCAATGAAGTCGAGTTTGTTCTCAATTGGACTGCAATCTCTAGGACTAGACTTCCTCTTATTATTCTGCACAAAGATTCATATTATACCACTTAAACAAAGGAGCAGCAATTTCATATATACAAACTTGAAATATATCATATATTCCCTTACAAAGTAGTAAAAATATTAAATATACCCAATTCATTAAAACAATTTAATAAATACCCATTTTACCCTTAATTTTTAATAACTTTAAATTTTCATATATGCCCATCTTTATCCTCAAATTTTTTTGTTTATCCATTTGAGCTTAAACTCTTTTCACTGATAAACAACAGCTTTCTCAAAATATTAGATTATCATGCGATTATACAAGGTTCCTTTATTTGATTCGAAAATACAGCTTAGATTACTCGACTATATGTCATCGAGAGAAAGTCTGAAAAGAAGAGAGACAATGGTCAGGTTGGCTTGCTTATCGTCGATGCGATCAAAATCCAAATAAAAATTGGGCTTAAACAAATATAATGGAAAAACGGTAGGATAGTCAGTACAAAATTATTTAAGTTGGCTATATCTATGATATTTTTGGTTTAAATTTGATATATACCGAAATTTTCAAGTTTTAAGGGTATATATGAACTTTAATACTTCCTTAAACAGATGTTTCATATATTTATTTAACACAAAAACATCAATTAGTTAGATGACTCACCTTCAATGATGCACTATTATTCTTTCCTCCAGAATTGCTTAACTGTCTTTCGTTTCGGATTAACTTCATCAATCTCCGGTTCTCCTTATCCAATATGTTGTTCTCTTCAAACAAGACTTTGACCTAGTCAAACCCAGGTTTAATCAGTCACAAGAACTCATAAACACACACACACAACACACACGCACACACACACAAACCTCTTCTTCAGCTGTGGTGAGATTACTCCTTATATGATCCTTTTCATTCTGCAGTATCTTCACTGTTGAAGCTAATGCTAACACCTTTTGAGTTGATGGCTTTAAACTACGATAACAAAGTTAAAATTTTATAAATTTGACAACTTTAATACTGAAGATTAAAGAAAATATTTAACACAAACCTGTCCCAAATTTCCAACATCTTTTGGCAAACTTCCACCCCTTTATTTGCTTCTAAGAAAGAGCGTGCGGTTGATGCCACGTCGTCTTTGTTGACCAAAGTTGATAACAATGTATCAACAAGATAACTTTCAGTAGATACAGTTTTTGTAATCTCACCAACCTTATATCAAGAAAAATGTTTCTTACTAATAAGAACTTAAAAAGGTAAAATTCAAATGAATTGATAAATGATAATTACCTGTTTGTCCTCAGATTGATCCTTATAGAACATTAGTTCTTTTGACAGTTTAGTTAACTCTTGTTCTAAATCATGGGCACGTGTTTCTGCCTCCTTCGCTCGGTTATCAGCTTCATTTCCAAAGTCCATTAATGCTTCTCGATCATGGTCGTATAAGGAACACTCTTTCTCCCATTTATTGCATTGAGTTAACAAATTAGAGCATTCTATTGCTAATTTCTGATGTTCTTCCACAAATTTCTTTACAGCTTGTGCATTAAGGGTTGATTCAGCCTACATACAATTCAGTGTAAGAAAAATAAATTATAAAATAAAAAAAAAATCATAATTAAAAGACACTGCTTCACCCCAAAAAGAGAAAACTTTAGGCTTTCGACACCAAATATAAAATTACTAACAAACTGAACAGCAACATGTTTAACTCAAGATCATAGTTGTTAATAGTTAATAGCAAACAATAGCGACAACCTACCTATACGCTACGTAGTGAAAGCGATGAAATAGCTGGCGCTATTTTATGTTTAGCGATACACTAGAAGAAAATTTTAGAAATATTTTATACGTACATTATATCCAAATAAGCTGTTTTATATGTATATTTTATAGCTGTATATACTAAAAACAAAAAAAAATGAAATCCTGCTATTTATCACGCTATGGTGGCGCCAAACTCAGATAGCAATAAATCAGTGCTTGCCTACGCTATTCGCTATAGCGCGCCCGCTACGAACACTATTAACAACTATGCTCAAGATTAGTGTGGATGAGTGGATCTACTTTGAAACCTTGCACCTACATGTCCTACTTTTACTATATGCTATAAGTGTGAGAATTAGTATGCTAACCTCAAACTAATGAGCATAAAAGGTGTAATAAACGATGTTCTAAGGGGTGATCAGGTGTGTGTGTCTGCAGGTTGTAAGAGTGATTATTTCGACTACCATATTTTTATAATAGCTAGGGATATGTAAGTAACTAAATGTGCTCAATAACTAATCCACTTCCCAAAATCTCATTATCTTATATTGCCTAAAAACAAAACACCAACATGTTTATGTTTAACCCAAGATTAGTTTGCAGCTACTTTGAAACTTAACACCAACATTTCCTACTTCTAGTATATGCTACAAATTTGAAAATTAGCATGCTAACCTCAAAGTAGTGAACATAAAAAGTGTTACTAGTTCTATTTTCCAATGGATATGTAAGTGACTATACATACTCAATAATCAATCCACTACTCAAATTCTCCTTATTTTGACCCAAAATAGTGATAATCACTTTCAGCTAGGGGTGAGCAATAACCAAACCTAAAACAGATGAAACGAACCCAAGTTAACAGAATTAACTAAAAATCGGTAATCGTTTTTTACCCTCGTTTAACCGGAAAACTAACCGAAAACCGATTGCTTAATAAAACAGATCAACCAACAACTTAAGTTTCGGTTAAGACTAATAACCGAACCAAACCGTGCAATTCAAAACAAACACTTAGAACAATAAATACCTAGAACAATAAACGAGTATAATCAAAGCAAGGTAAATAGACATTATCAAACCGTAATCTATCAACTAATAACAAGCAAGTGAATTTAAAAGAAACATTTACCAAAACATTTAATAAATACAACCCTATATACAAATTCAATTTAACAAAAAAAAATCAAATAACCTAAAACATTTCGGTCAAAATTGGTCGAATTTAGGTCAAAATCGGTCAAATTTCGGTCAAAATCGGTCAACATTGGTCAAAATCAACACAACCCATAATCATCATAATCACTTTCAATCACACCAATAAACAGTTATAAAATCCAATTCAATTCAAACCCTAATCAACCAATTCATAACAAGCAACTGAAATTAAAATAATAATAATAATAATAATAATAATAATAATAATAAATACAAACCCTAACGCGTTCAATGAGTTCATCTTTCTCATTCAACTTCGCCTTCAAATACCAATACTGCTCCCGCAGCTCCCGCTCCGTGTCTTCGGAAGCTCGAAGCTTTAACTCGAGCGTCCGAGTCGATACGGGAAGCCCGAGCGAGTGATCGATGGATTCTCGGATGAATTCATCGGTTTGTTGTGGAAGATCCATGTGTTGTTGATCAAATTGAAACCCTAGATCGGTTAATTGTGGAGTTAATTGGTACGAATAAGACAGATATTAGGTGGAGATTGAGAGGATTGGGTATGAAATTGAGATATTATTATTATTATTATTATTATTATTATGGATTATGGATTAGGGTTTTGTTTGAATTTGGGGAGAGCCGTTAGAAAAAGTGGTGGGCGCTTTTTAACATGTTTGAAAATGTTTTGTGACTTTGCGGTGACTGGACTCGTATAGACAGGATAATTATCTGGGTTGTATCGAGATTCTCATAAGTTCGTGTGACGGGCATTATTCGACACGGTATAATTTTTTTTCGTCAATTATTTGACACGAACATAATATTCTAACGAAATGAAATTCATACTACTAGTATGATATAATCTCGTAAGAAATTCAAAGGGATCTTGTACAGCCTGATATTACTAGTATGGACCAACTGGTAAATTTAAATGGATTTGGGGCGATACTTCTCGTACAAACATCGTATAAACTGGTAGGGCTGGCTCGTGAGACAGCGAAAACAAGTTAAGGCTTTAGGCTCACACTTAATTAAGGTCTCCAAGTTAAAAAAACATTATATATAGATATATTATAATGGGTAAATTAAATTCAAAGTAATGTATTGGTGTGGTGTTAGGCTTGGTTGTTACTAAAGTATAAGTTATGAGTTCAAAACTCTTAATAAACAATTTTTTTCTTTAACAATTGTCATGAAAATGCCACAAAATCTTGTTTTAATTTAGGCCCCCATATTCGTTGGGTCGGCCCTGTAAACTGGTTAGGATAACTATTTGGGTCATACCGAGATTCTCATTGATTCGTGTGACGGAAATTATTTGACACGAATATAATATTCTAACGTTAGTAATATATATATATAGGACTATATATTTGTTCATTTTATTCATATTCACACAACTACTGTTTTCTCTAGATAACGAATATATATGCATGACTATACGTTTGTTCATCTGGTATGTACTCGTGCTATAAGCATGACCTAATATCGTAAAAATAAATTCAAAGGGATCTTGTACAACCCGATACTACTAGTTTGGACCCGGCTCGTAAATATAAATGGATTTGGTATGGCCTGATACAACGATACTGCTTGTATTAGGTTGGGTAGTATATAGCAAGTGTCGTATAAACTGGTCAACGGATGTCAAACACAAAAAGTTAACAAAAGCTAATGCATATACAACTTGTATAGGTGAGGTTGGATGTAGGAAAGTAGAAATGACAAGGTGGGTGGGTGAATGGCTAAAGCTTTGCAAAGTTAGCCCCTATCTAGGTGATTGTATTTGGCTTACTTATAAAACTATTCAACTTTGAATTGAAGAACTTAAGCTTTATGACACTCAAGTTAATTATAATGATAATCCTTGACAAATGGGCCAAGCCTAGGCCCAACTATTTGGGTGGCAGCAGCAGTCGGTAATTAAGATTCCGGCCATTGGCTTTTGGGTGTTAAGATTTGCATGGGATGATGATACGTGCATCAGTGCATGGGAAGCTCAAGTTGGGTCTTGGGTGGCTCGACAAGAGTGGTTCATGAACTACGGTTTTGTGAACGACGTAGGATGAGGTATTGAGGTGTTTGAGTTTGGTGATGATTGGAGGATTGTGGGCGCGTTCTTGTGTCGTTTACTATCTTGATTTATTTTATTCATCCCATGTCGCGGGTTCGAACCACTGGTTGCTATAAGCCTATAATACAACTTTGTTATATCTCCACCAAAAATTTATTTATTGTTTCCTAAGTTCATTTATTGTTGTTGTTTAGTAGGCTGAAGGGTCAAGCTTGTTCGGCCTTATGCTAGTTTTTTTTGAAATAGATGTTCACAAAAACGTTATTTGTTGGGCATAAGTTTAGGGTGTGCTTGTGTATGCAGGTTAGCCCGATGTTCGCCACATCTGGTCTTAAGGGTCTATATATGTGACCATAGTTTATACAGTTTTATAAATACATCAGAGTTCATTTTATTGTACTGAAAATTTGTTTGGATAAAATGTTACTTAATATAAAGTTATTCTCTGAAGAAACACTAATTGACCCCGGGCAGATTACGGATAAATCTGGGGGTTAAATAGATGTTTCCCACGAGGGGTTAGGTCCGGCAAAGATGGTTCTTCTGATGACCTGCAAAACAGACACCGTGAGCTCGTCACTGAGAAGGGGGGGGCACCTCCTTGTGACCACCCTCCGGCGTGAGAATCAGACTAGATTGCTCTTGAATATAAGTATATATTAAGAGATTGCTAGAGAAGATAAGATAATGAGATATCAGATAATGTAAGATAATGTCCATACCATTCCAAGGTGTTGGAGTATTTATAGCCGAAGGTAGGTTTCCAAGAAGGTACAGCCGGCTGAATAGTATTCCTGTTCTGCCAACTGTGGGCTACGCACATGCCATGCTGGTGGTTGGTGGGTAGGCAGCGGCTGATAGTGACCAGGCCGGCTGTGTACTATTCCTTTTCCACCAACTGCAGGCTATGCACGTGCTACGACAGGTTGGTGAGTAGGCAGCGGCTGATAGTGACATTAAGTAATAGAGCATGCTGCTCGTTGTACTGTTGTCAGCGAGCTGTCGCAGCTTTGGTCAGATCTTTTGTCCATACCTCGTCAGGTACAGTACCAAAGATTCTCCAGTAGCGTACGGACTGGCTTATTTGGGCGGGAGTTTTCCCGGCTTTGTGCGGGAGTATTCCCGGCTTGCTCACTCCTTCTTCAGGTGACATTACTGAATTATTTAAAAGTTAAGTGCCTTGTGCGTGTAGCCTTGCTGCGCGGGTAGCCTTCCCTGATGGCTAGTATCCGTTGCTGCGGGAACAGGCGGAGTACATTGACCATTGGGAGGCTTTTCCTGCGGGAACAGCTTGCGTACTGCGCGTAAGGACGTCACGTCTCTGAGCATGGTGGGTCCTGCGGATCCAGTTGGTTTCTGCGCAGACGTCTCTCTTCAAGGTGAGTCTTGCGAGTTTAGCCTTTGCGCAGACGTCCCTGTTGAAGGTGAGTCTTGCGGGTTCAACTGCGCAGACGTCCCTCTTTGAGGTGAGTCTTGCGGGTCCAACTGGACTCTGCTGGGACCTACCTCTTCAAGTCCCCCCAGTCCAATGTTCTTCTCATGAATTGTTAATAAGTGAGGTGAACTTTTGGACTTAAGCAAAGGGTTTTGAAAAGGGTTTAGTTTTAAGGTTTTCCATAGGGATTCTTCCCGCGGAAGTCCTAATGTTACGTGCAGAAATTCCCGACTTTTCTACTTGATCTTTGGGTATGATGCGGGTAGGTCTGTAACCTCCTCGCAAGTCAGGAACGTTGAGTTCCACTTGTGTAGATTCTCCATGAGGTTTTGGTAGTTTTGAACATAGTGATCAATTATGTTAAAACAACCAATTCCATCTTGGAGCTTCCAACAATCTAGTTCTCGACGTTCCCGCTATGCGGGGATGTTATTCCCGTTTCCGCAAGCATGGCCCAGAAGATCCTTCTTGGTTTCAATTCCCTGCGGAGTGCTAGGTATGTGAAAGGTTTCGCCTTGACACTGTACCCGCACTCGTCTTATAGTTACTTTACTTCCAAGGTATTCCTGGCTTCAATTCCCTGCGGGTGCTAAGTATGTGAAGGGTTTTGCCTTGACACTGTACCCGCACCCGTCTTATAGTTACTTGGTTGACGAGGTATTCTTGGCTTCAATTCCCTGCAGGTGCTAAGTATGTGAAGGGTTTTGCCTTAACACTGTACTCGCACCTGTCTTATAGTTACTTGGTTGCCAAGGTAAGGGGTATAGTCCCGCTTACTTTTGAATCTTTTTGAATCTTTTTAAAATTTGAAGAGTTGGTGAAAGGATAAGAACAGTCCAGACTGTTGAAACGTCGTCCGACGGTTTCTTCTGACAGTTTCAGGACGTGCAGGAAGTTATGGCGACGTGACAGTATATGGTCATTCCAGACGCTTTTTCAGGCGCGTGGGCGCGAGTTTTCGGGCGCGTGGCCGCGAAGTTTACGGCACGCGTCCTGTCAACAGTTGTTGCCAGCTTGCATATTCCACGTGTCATAGTTTCATTGCACCTGCGTTTTCCTCTCTCTTCCTCATTAAATTCATCGCATTCATTGCGATGAGTATATAAAGGGAGGAGAGGTTGCATCTCAACTCACAGTTTCACCTCTCTTCTTCTTCTAAACGATTTCCGGCGAATACTCTAACTTTGCTGTCGAGCATTCTCCTGAAATCGTTCTTTTCATTCAAAACATGTCTTCCGTTCATGATCTTGAGGCTACCGCCGAGGAGTCTGACGTGTATGCCGAGAATCCGTCGTCTACTTCTGATAAGGACGATAAGAGTACTGCTGGTGAGTGCCAGTGTGCTCTTACCGTCGACCTGTACCAGTACATTGTTAGGAAGTTCATGCTCGAGCCTTTCAAGCCTGAGTTTCCTAAGCCTCATCAGACGGTGTACGATGCCCCCAAGGGCAAGATAGGGGTGTATGCCGCATTCTTCGTTTATGGGAATCTCAGGTTCCCATTGACGAAGTTTGTGTACCGTGTTTTGGAGAGACACGGTGTACATCTGACGGAGGTACACCCAATGGCGATCGCCAAGATTCGCCATTTTGAATGGGTGTGCCTCATTCTGGGCGTGGAGCCCCATGTCGATCGCCTGATGACCTTCTATTCCTAGAGGTGCATCCAGGGGTGGTATACCTTGGTCACTCGGATCAAGGGTTTGAAGATATGAACTACCGAGCGCAGTCTTCGGTCTTGGAAGCGGGAGTTCTTCTATATCTCCGCTCGCGTCGTCCCCATAGCGATGACGTTCAAGAACGGGAGAGCTCTCCCGAACCTTCACGCCTTTAACTATGAGGAGGCAGAATGGTTCTCCAAGATTTCCCGGGTCCAGTCTCCGGTTTACCGCTTTGCGGAGTCCGGGATGGTGATGCTCGGGATGAGCCGGGTGTGGAAAGATGCTGGGGCGGAGGCGCCACAGGTTCCCATCGTCCTTGAATACGGTTTGAACTCTATCCCTTACGGTATGCTTCATATTCTTTGCTGATTTAAAGTTTTCTTCTAACTGTTTCTTTTGTTTTCAGAGGGAAACGACCTACAATCGCTCCTGCATCCGCGGGAGGCTGGTGGTCCCGCTCGGATGGGTACCCGTGCTCTTGATGAGAACGAGTTGACCATCTTGGAGCAAACGGCGGATCGGTTTGTGGAGGTCTACCCGCCGGGCCACCCGATTCTGAGCGCCACGCGGCCAGGTAAGGAGTTATTTAACCCTCGCCCTGTCAATGCTCAAACCTCTGCTGGAATTCCTCTAATTTTGTCATCTTCTGATGAGGAATCCGCAGATGGTCCTTTCTTCACGCGGAAGAAGAAGGCTGCTGGCGGGAAGGGTAAGGCGAAGGTTGCCTCTACTGCCGATCAGGGGAATCGGTCAGAGTCAGAGACCGAGAGTGAAGAGGTGGCGGGGAACCCTGGTGGTGACGAGACCACTGTTCCGGAGGTTGAGACAGCTGTCACCTCCGGGCAGCCTAGTACGACGGTGAGCGGCGTAAAGAGGCCGGCTCCATCGGGTTCGTCCCCGCCTATCAGAACCTTCAAGCTGAAGAGAACTCGTAAGTATAATTTTCATTTAGTTTAACTGCATATCCTTCCGCCATTATATTTAACTATCTTGTCTTCATGCAGGCGTGGATGCAACTGCATTCCAGGGTGGAGCGGGGAGGAGCACCTCTGGACCCTTGACGGTAGGTTTGGTCAACCTACCCGAGGCGATGACCCAGGCGACTGCGCCTGCTTCAAGTATTGGTTCAGTTGCTCACTCGGTTGAGGCAACTGTTCCAACTGTAACATCATCCCCGCCGGCTGTCAGTGCGATCTTCACGGAATCCTTCACTGAGCCGGCGGTGATATTTTCAGTGGGTTCTTCCGCAGCGGCGGCCACGGTTGTGAGTTCACCTCCAGTGAGTTCACCTCCGATGGTCTCTACCGCAGCGGCTTCGACCGTGCCTCCGGCGCCGGCGACTACCTCGTCCCCGGCCGGTTCAGCAGGTATGTTCGGGGCTTCAAGCCAATCTCTGCCTCCTTCCCATCTGCCTGACCTCTTGGATGGATATCCGTTAGGTTCGGGTGATGGGTTTGGCGGCTACCGGCCTACTGTCGACCATACAGGTGCATAGGGTTATTTTGGCCTTTTTATATATATTTTTGTTTTTTATCATCTTTTCCTAACTGCTTTTTGTTTTTGCAGTGTCGGATTCGAATGAGGTGTTTGTTCCGCGGTGGATTATCCGCCGGGGAACCACCCTTCGGACGGCTGTGGAATGCGTCGAGTGGGCGCGCCACGCCGCCCCCAGTGGTGCACTGGGAGAAGCTATGTCGAGCTACCAAGAGGGTAGGCTGACAAACGAGCTTCGAATTCTCCTTGCCCGGATGCAGCCGCGCGTCGAGCTGCTTTGTCGTGAAAACGACAAGTTAAAGGCGGCTCGTATCCAAGAAGTAGCTCAGGCGCGGGCTATCCGGGAGGAGAACATGAGACTCTCCGCCGTTGCTGCGGAGAAGGAGAAGGCCTTCAAGGCCCTCGAGGTTGAAGTTCAGGCCCGTCTCGAGGCCCGTTCCAAGGCTACCCAAGCTGTTAATGAACAGCTTCGGTTGGCTAAGGAAACTGCACGGAACGCAACTGAGAGGGCCACCAAGGCTGAAGCTGTTGCTGAGCCTCTACGCACTGAGAATGAGGAGCTCAAAGCCAAATTAGAGAGGCTCCAGCAGGCTCATGATGCCTTGGCCATGGAAGATGCCAAGAAGCTCCAAGAGATCTTGGACCAGAGGGGGGTGCTTGACCACACTGAGCGTAAGCTAAAGGGCGTCGAAGAGGCTACAGCCAAAGATGTGTTGCTTGCCAACCTTACAAAGAACGAAGCCGAACGCGCCCGTAATGAAGCTCAAGCTGCCCTCTAGGAGGCTCTGGTTACCAAGGAATGGCTTCTACGAGAAGCGTTGTCGCAGGTATGCGTAGCTTCATAATATCTTTACGCTTTTCTTTGTACTTAGAAAAGGTTTTGATACTTGTATTTTTGTTTTGTAGGTTGTGCATCGGGTCTTCACGGACACATCATATGACGATGCCATGAGCGCAGCCCTCAACGCTTCTCATGAGGATGGGGAAAAGGCTGGCTTCCTGCTTGGTCTAGGGTTCGTTGAGAAGGGCATCCCGCCTTCCAACTTCCCTTTATATGATGTGGATACTGAAGCTGTATATGACCAAGCAGTGAACCAGTATGCCGCCTTCCCGCACCCGGTGGTGGAGAAGGTGAACGAAGTTGCTGCTGCTGATGATGGGCTAACCATTCTCAAGACCTTCCTTGAACCGCCACAGCCAACTGATGGTTCGGGTACAAGTGGGTTTGGAGGGAGTGGCCCTAAAGCTTGATCTTTTAAATCCTTTCCCACTGTTAGGATAGATTTACGTCTTTGTATAGATTTATATTCTTGTAGGCGGGTAGATACCCGGCCATTCTTGTAACAGTTGAATTTTTATGGAATATAAATCTTTTGTGCGGGTAGGACCGTCACTCTTGCTTTATAAACGATATACGACTTGCTCATGGGTATTATAGTTTAATTTGGCACTTGTTTTGCCGCATAAACAATATATGATTCACTTGTGCATACTTTAGTTTAACTTAGCAATTTCTTAAGTACTTTGGATAAGTTAACCTTTCAACGTGGCAGATAATAGGTTAAAGTTTTGCTTCCTCTTTCGTGATTGTGCGGGTAAGACCGCCACTTTCACTTAGTAGGATGGCTAAACTTTACCTATATCTGACCTGCGTGGAGGTTTTCCTCATTTTTTCCTTAAGAGATTTTCTAAGTGTTCTGAATAAGTTAACCTTTCGACGCGCGGTTGTCAATAGGTTAATGTTCAGTTTCCTCTATCATGATTGTGTGGGTAAGACCGTCACTTGCATTTAGTAGGATGACCAAACTTTACCTATGACTGACCTGCGTGAAGGTTTTCCTCATCTTTTCATTAGAAATTCTTGCCGTTTTTTGTGTTTATGCGGGTTTTGCCGCCTTCCACACGCAACGACTTCTTTTCACACTTATTTATGCGGTGAATACCGGTATATCAGTGTTTTGGATAAGTTAACCGTTCGACGCGCAGTTGTCAATAGGTTAACGTTCAGTTTCCTCTATGATGATTGTGCGGGTAGGACCGGCACTTTCATTTAGTGGGATGACCGAACTTCACCTATGACTGACCTGCGTGAAGGTTTGCCGTTTTTTGTGTTTATGCGGGTTTTGCCACCTTTCACACGCAACGACTTCTTCACACTTATTTATGCGGTGAAGACCGGCATATCAGTGTTTTGAATAAATTAACCGTTCGACGCGCGGTTGTCAATAGGTTAGTTCGGTTTCCTCTATCATGATTTGTGCGGGTAGGACCGGCACTTTCATTTTGTGGGATGACCCAACTTTACCTATAACTGACCTGCGTGAAGGTTGGCCGTTTTTTGTGTTTATGCGGGTTTTGCCGCCTTCCACACGCAACGACTTACTTCCCCATTTATGTATGCGGTGAAGACCGGCATATCAGTGTAGAAATTTCATAAGTATAAATGTAAGATTATCAGCGTCAATGTGATAAGGAGAATCATTTCCATTAGAAGTGGCTCTGGGCCTTTTCTTTTACAAGTTTGGAATTGATCTACATGCACTGTGTAATTGAGCTCCCTTCCATGTTGTTTGGATGGGAGTGCCATTGAGCCGATATGCACTTGGTTCGTCGGTGTTGTGGCCTTTTGTCATGTGGAAGTCACAGAATTTGCTCTGATCAGCGTTGTGACGCTCTCGGATTATTGGAGCCTTTGGCCATGGGAGCCTCTCAGTGTCGAAAATCTCGGTGACGCTTTTGGTGAGCGGCGTCCACCGGGGGTTCCGGTTCGACGACTGCCTGTTGTCCTTTCCGCCTAACCAAGGGTGCGAGCCGGATGAGGTGTCGAAGTTTACCCTTGACTGCCAAATACATAGCTTCCTCTTTTTGTTTAGTCGGGCGGTAAGGACGTTATTTTCTCTTGTTTTCTGGGTGTAGAGGTTTGTGCTTTGGGGAAGATCTCTACCCAGTTTCTTTTCCGTTTCCGCGAAGCGTTTAGCTGCTGTCATGATGGCATCCCATGTGGATGGCATGCCATCTTTACCCGTTAAGGTGCGGATGAGCTCTGGGTCTTTCGCGCCCTGGATGAAAGCAGCGCGAACAAGATCTTCGCTAATACTGCCCAGACTTAGCTTCTTTGAATTGAAGCGCGTGATGAAGTCTAGTAAAGACTCATCTTCCTCTCGGATGCAGTTGAGGATTGTCCATTGCTCTTCAGTGTACTTTCTTTGTTGACTGAAGTGTTGGCTAAACTTCTGTTGGAAGTCTGCCCAATCGTAGATGTGGTGGACCGGTAGACGGTCGAACCACGCTCTGGCTGCTCCAACCAACGTCATCTGGAACATATAACACCACGTGGGTTCCGTCCAGTTGCTGACGGTTGCCCCCGCTATGAATCTGTTCAAATGATCGTCTGGGTCGGATATACCATCATAGGTGCCGATGTTGGACATCTGTTTGGCACTTCTTGGGGCGATTGCTTCCGCAATGTCCCTTGCAAACTTGGAGGTTCCCGCATTTGCAGCGGTTGGTCTGAAGGTTTTAGAGAAGTCACGTGGGTTTCCACCCGCGTTTTTTGGTTTGAAGGTTTCTCCAAAATTCCTTCTTGGTTGGAAGTCCGTTTCCTTACGCTTCCCTTTCGCCTTATGGCGAGGGTTTACGTCGGTGTCGGATTCCTCCGAATCATCGTCCAAGTACTCGCACTCATTGCTCATGTTAAGCTGTTGTCGAGTGCTTCCGAATTCGTCAGCCTGTTGGAGTGAACGTAAGCAATCATCCAACTCAGCTTGGAATTCCCTTTGACGTTTTTCCGCCCACGCTTTAACTTGTTCAAGTGTTTGGCGGGGGGGCCTCGTCTGTTGTCTTTCCACCTGGGTATCAATGAATCCCAGGGGAGGATTGTTTACTGCACTTGCCCCCGCTCGGGTAACCGGGGTAGTGTTCGTAAAATTTACTGCACTTGCCCCGGCTTGGGTAACCGGGGTAGTGTTCGTAAAATGTGTGTATTCGCCGGTGTTCCCCCCAGTAGCTGGGGTTGTGGTTACCGGGGTTTCTTGGTTACTCCTTGGCCTGGGGACCGGAGTAACGTTAACCATCTTTTTGGAGGTTTTGAAAAAACTGAGAGAATTAGTTCTAGCTTTTATGCACGGATGGCGCCAATGAAGAAATACTAATTGACCCCGGGCAGATTACGGATAATCTGGGGGTTAAATAGATGTTTCCCACGAGGGGTTAGGTCCGGCAAAGATGGTTCTTCTGATGACCTGCAAAACAGACACCGTGAGCTCGTCACTGAGAAGGGGGGGTACCTCCTTGTGACCACCCTCCGGCGTGAGAATCAGACTAGATTGCTCTTGAATATAAGTGTATATTAAGAGATTGCTAGAGAAGATAAGATAATGAGATATCAGATAATGTAAGATAATGTCCATACCATTCCAAGGTGTTGGAGTATTTATAGCCGAATGTAGGTTTCCAAGAAGGTACAGCCGGCTGAATAGTATTCCTGTTCTGCCAACTGTGGGCTACGCACATGCCATGCTGGTGGTTGGTGGGTAGGTAGCGGCTAATAGTGACCAGGCCGGCTGTGTACTATTCCTTTTCCACCAACTGCAGGCTATGCACGTGCTACGACAGGTTGGTGAGTAGGCAGCGGCTGATAGTGAGATTAAGTAATAGAGCATGCTGCTCGTTGTACTGTTGTCAGTGAGCTGTCGCAGCTTTGGTCAGATCTTTTGTCCATACCTCGTCAGGTACAGTACAAAAGATCCTCCAGTAGCGTACGGACAGGCTTATTTGGGCGGGAGTTTTCCCGGCTTTGTGCGGGAGTATTCCCGGCTTGCTCACTCCTTCTTCAGGTGACATTACTGAATTATTTAAGAGTTAAGTGCCTTGTGCGTGTAGCCTTGCTGCGCGGGTAGCCTTCCCTGATGGCTAGTATCCGTTGCTGCGGGAACAGGCGGAGTACGTCGACCATTGGGAGGCTTTTTCTGCGGGAACAGCTTGCGTACTGCGCGTAAGGACGTCACGTCTCTGAGCATGGTGGGTCCTGCGGATCCAGTTGGTTTCTGCGCAGACGTCTCTCTTCAAGGTGAGTCTTGCGAGTTTAGCCTTTGCGCAGACGTCCCTGTTGAAGGTGAGTCTTGCGGGTTCAACTGCGCAGACGTCCCTCTTTGATGTGAGTCTTGCGGGTCCAACTGGGCTCTGCTGGGACCTACCTCTTCATTCTCTTATTTGCTACTTACGCATTAACCCCTTCGTAACTTAAACTCCCCGATTTTACCTCATACTTCCATTTCTTTAAAGTCATTATTATTCATTCAAAATAATAAGGATTAACTCATACGTATCAAAATTTACCGATGTCGCGCTTCCTTAAAAAAAATCTAATTTGTTTGCAATTGACATATGAAATTGAGCACAATTTTGCAATACATACACACACATATATATAAAATGTATTCTTTTTTGTTTGTTTGAAAATTAAGTTATTCATAAACAATTAAAACGGATGAAAAGCAAGTGACAGTGACAACCTTAATTATCAACCATCCTAATCAATTAACCTTTGAAATTAAGATTTAGATTTGTACCGTGAGAATCGAACAATGTATGTAATCATAAAAGGACATTTTCATGCATGTTTTTATTTTTATTTTAATTGATTTTGTAACATGAAGCTAAATCATTTCATTTCATTTCATTTCATGGAAAGGACCATCGATATATTTCCTTGTGAATTTATGTCGTCCAAGGCGATCTTATAATAGTAAAAAGAGAATCCTTTGATTTTCGTGCAACATTTAGTTTTATTAAAAAAACATATAGCAAACAAATTAAAATAAATAATTTGTATCAGTACATCTTCATTTGATATGAAACCAAATACCCACACTTTTAACAAAAGAAAACAATGACATATTTTTTTTAAACGCAAAAAAAAAGAAAATAAATTATAGTGGGTCATAATTAAAGAAAATTAAAATATATAGTTTTGTATAAACACATCCTCATTTGCAATAATGTTTATCTAGTTTTCTTAATCTATAAATTAGTTTATCTTGATTATTAATGTAATATTGAATATTTAATCATGCAAATAATAGTGGGTCATAATTAAAAAAAAAATGTTACTAACAATGCTGTTATTTCTCTCTTCTTTCAAAGCATTGATTATATTATTGTTTTAAAATTAGTGATATTTCATATTTGTATATGAAAATCCCGATTGTCTTTTTAAAATTAGTGTTAAATCTCGTTTCATAATAATTAGGATCCGTGACTGCTTGTCACAACATTGTAAATAAAAAGAACAATTTGTTACCTTATGCAACAAATAGTATGGTTGCATGCATTCGTGTGAAAATAAACAGTAAACCCAATTATAGGTGTAACATTATTTGATTGACATATGATGTTACGTACAATATAAAGTAATTAATTGCTTTTAAATAAATAATATATGTGGGACCTTATGTTTTTACGAGATTAACATAGAATATTTTACAAGCATAAAAGAAAACATATTACAACCTTTATATTAAGATATAGTTTAAAATAATTGAGTAGGACAACATTATAGAACATGGATTCATTATTGATGTTAAAAGGAGTGTTTCACTATGGCTTTAGCTTTTTTAGACTTTTAACCCAATGTGTACGGACATAAAATGTTCAAAAGTTCAAT
>NW_027499000.1:0-43302 GCF_021521415.1 Bidens hawaiensis
AATTTCTTCCAAACGAATTGAATCGACTTTTAAACGAATTGAATCGACTTTCTTCCGAAGGAATTGAATTCCTAAAATTCGATTCAAAACTGGTTTTTCATGCACTTTATGTTTCAATCGTTTTCCTTCATCCCCTTTCAACTCGTTTTACCAATATAACGAGTTCTGGGTCCCAACAACTTCATTTTCTTACTTTTACTCGGTCCGAACGTCACCCGTTCGTCATTGTCCGCACCCACAAACTTGATTACCATAAAGTTTATGTTTGCCTTGCATATTATGATCCAATTTACTATCCTACTCAATTTCATGGTAAACTGATCTTAAACACTTAACTTTTTCATGAATCGGACATTACTTGTTTTACCCGAACTGAACCAACTAACCCATTCAATAACAAGTTCATTAATTAATTGATAATCATGAACCAATATACCATACTACCAAGTTTCATGCAATTCCGTACACGAAAAGTAAGCATTTCTAATAAAAACGTACATTTGAGGTTTATGTTCGATATCACTCGAATAGACCAAAACCATATCAAACAAACTCAAAATTGAGTGATTCAAGAGGATACGGAACCGTCTCTCCACGATCTACGAACCCTTCAGATCCCCATCACCGGAAATGTCACTCCCTCAAAATCCACTAACGGAGTTTACCGTCAGAGGGTGTGAACTAACAGGATCGGAATCATTAGTTATAATCAAACCATAAAAACGTTTAAATGAAAATAAGCGCGGAAGCGTAAAACCATAGAAACCAATGTTGCATCACGCAGGACGACTTAAAAACCAATGATAACAGTTTAAAATAAGTTTGCATAATTAAAACTGTTTCACGCAATGCATGATCCTAAACCGCGCGCCCGCCTCGGCTACCTGAGAATAACATACTAAAAGTGTCAACACAAGGTTGGTGAGTTCACAAGTTATATAAAAATAGAGCGTTTAGCGTTTTGCGTTACAGCGTTTTGCGTTACCAGATAGTGTTATGTCAATTATATATCTATAGGTAGCTAGCCTATAAAACAAGTATCACTAAGTGTTCGACATCGAAGCTGAGTGTTTATCATTTGCCTTGCCACCAGGTCATCCAGACCATGGTATGTGTTTAGCCAAGATTACACCCACTCGACCTCCAGTCGAGTTTAGCGTTGGGTGGGGTTTGTCAAACCCAGTAGTACTACTCAACAATGACTCGCTATTCCAAATATTAAACGGTTCGATGTGAATGAAGGACTTTAGTTAACGCGTTTGCCACTTAGTCTTTACAAGTGATATATAATCTATATTAACAAAATCTTAAATGCGTTTTCGGAGTATGTTATCTCCCCCGAGTGAAAAGCGTTTAAAAAAGTTTAAAAGGGGAAAGTGAAACTCACTGTTTGCGAAGTATTCCCAAAATAATTCACCAAGATGCGCGTCATAGAAAAACTCTCTCTAGCGTTCTTCCTAGCACCTTAATCTTCAATCAAAAGCTTGAAATCCTAGTTGTATGTGTGTGTATAAGTGACGGCAGCCAAGGAGCCAGGGGGGGGGGTTCCGATCGGGATTTGTGTGGGGAGAATAATAATAAGTTAGGGTTTATTATTATTATTATTATTTATAATACTACATGTTACACTTTGGCCCCTCCACTTCTAAGTATTACTTATCTAGCTTAAACTAACTTGTTTACATCTTGAGTTAACGTTTATAACCATGTTATCACATAACACATAAGTCTAACACATAATTATCACATAATTACTGTTTTAACTTTTTTCGTTTATTCACCAATCGTTTGCGTCAACTCGTTTGCGTTTCGGTGCAATTCCCGAAAGACTACACATGTAGTAAGTGTTAAGCGTCATTTAAACCCTAGTTTAAATGTAATGAGGTGTGCGTTATAGATTCAGTGATCTTAAGTTTGAATTGACGGAGTTGAGTTAACAGAGTTAACCTGAAATTGACGATTGTCACATCATTCCCATGTTAAAGAATTTTCGTCCCGAAAATTTGAGTCAAGTCGTGATGAGTGTCTGAAAAAGTAAGAAAAATTTTCAGTTTGTCATATCATTCCCTAGTAGAAAGAAATTTCGTCCCGAAATTTAATTCATACCTCCGGTGATTTCTGACGGTTTGCCGGGTTTCGCGGTTTTCTGTGTTTGGTCAGCCCTTCAAAAAGGTGAGGATACTTCTTCAACATTTGATCCTCGCGTTCCCACGTGAACTCCGGTCCACGTCTCGAGTTCCAACGAACCTTAACGATTGGAATTTTGCTGTGCTTGAGCGTTTTGGTTTCCCAATCCAAAACCTCGACTGGTTCTTCAATGAAGCGTAACTGTTCATCAACTTGCAGTTCCTCCAAAGGGACTACTTGGGTTTCATCAGACAGGCATTTCTTCAAATTGGACACGTGGAATACATTGTGTACGCCACTGAGTTCCGTTGGTAGGTCCAGTCGGTACGCTACCGGACTAATGCGCTCAGTTATCCGGTAAGGACCAACGTATTGTGGGTTGAGTTTGTTTCTCTTACCAAAGCGAACCACACCTTTCCAAGGTGAGACTTTAAGTAACACTTGGTCATTCACTTGAAATTCGAGAGGCTTTCGGCGCTTGTCGGCGTAACTCTTTTGGCGATCTCGTGCTGCTGCCATGCGATTTCGGATTTGAACAATCTTTTCCGAAGTTTCGAGTACCAGTTCTGGACCAGTGATTTGACTGTCACCCACCTCTGCCCAGCAGAGTGGTGATCGACACTTCCGTCCGTACAGCGCTTCAAACAGCGCTGCTTTAATACTTGCGTGGTAGCTGTTATTATACGAAAACTCTACCAAAGGTAAGTGAGGTTCCCAACTTTTTCCGAAATCCAACACGCATGCACGCAACATATCCTCCAGTGTCTGAATAGTTCGTTCACTTTGCCCATCCGTCTGAGGATGGTATGCTGTGCTCATATCAAGACGGGTGCCTAGTGCGCTTTGCAGCGACTTCCAAAAGTGTGAAGTGAAACGAGAATCTTGATCAGAAATGATTGAGACAGACACTCCGTGTCTAGACACTACTTCCTTCATGTAGACGCGAGTCAGTCTCTCCATTTTGTCCGATTCCTTAATCGCTAAGAAGTGTGCAGACTTAGTCAACCGGTCAACGATCACCCAGATGGTATCGCATCCCGTCGGTGTCTTAGGTAAACCCGTGATAAAATCCATTGAAATGTGTTCCCATTTCCACATTGGGAGTTCCGGTTGTTGCAGTAGACCAGATGGTTTCTGGTATTCTATTTTGACTCTGGCACAAGTCAAGCATTTGCTCACGTAGGTGGCAATGTCGGCTTTCATGTTCGGCCACCAGTAAAGTGCCTTTAAATCATGATACATTTTATCTGAGCCAGGGTAGATAGAATATCGGGACTTGTGGGCTTCGTCCATCACCAGAGTTCTCAACTCTCCGTACCGTGGAACCCAAATCCGGTTCTCAAAATATCGGACCCCGTCCGATTTGGTTTCAAGTTGCTTGTTCATGCCCCGCATGAGTTCCGATGGAAGATTATCATCTTTCAAAGCTTCGAGTTGCGCCTCGCGAATCTGATCGGGTAAGCTGGCATGAATCGTGAGTTGCAATGCTCGCACTCGTCTGGGTTTATCTGTTTCTTTTCTACTGAGGGCGTCGGACACTACATTGGCCTTGCCAGGGTGGTACTTGATGGCACAATCATAATCCTTAAGCAGCTCGACCCAACGGCGCTGTCGCATGTTCAGCTCCTTCTGATCGTTGATATGTTGGAGACTCTTGTGGTCGGTGTAAATGGTAAACTTGGTACCGTACAAGTAATGCCTCCATATCTTAAGGGCAAACACCACAGCTCCGAGTTCCAAATCATGGTTCGTGTAGTTCTTCTCGTGAACCCGTAGTTGTCGAGAGGCATAAGCTATAACCTTCTCGAGTTGCATCAACACACAACCAAGACCTTGTATCGATGCGTCACAGTGTACCTCAAAATTTTCCGTTCCCTCGGGGAGGGCTAGAATAGGAGCGCTACAGAGTTTGGTTTTAAACAGTTGAAAAGCGGATTCTTGCGCGTCACCCCAATTGTACTTGGTGCCTTTGTGAGTCAAAGCGGTGAGGGGTTGAGCAATCTTTGAAAATCCCTCGATTAAACGCCGGTAGTAGCCGGCCAGTCCTAGGAATTGCCGCACCTCAGTCGGAGTCTTAGGTGCTTCCCAGTTTTTGATGGCCTCTACCTTACCGGGATCGATATGGATACCATTCTCGTTGATCACATGTCCTAAAAAGTGAACCTCGCGAAGCCAAAACTCACATTTCGAGAGTTTAGCATACAGTTGTTCCTTCTTAAATAATTCCAGAATTACCCTTAAGTGTTCTTCATGGTCAGCTTCGTTCTTGGAGTAGACGAGAATATCATCAATGAAAACAATCACAAACTTGTCGAGGTACGCCTTGCATACTCGATTCATGAGATCCATAAATACGGCTGGTGCGTTGGTTAGGCCAAAAGGCATAACCGAAAACTCGTAGTGACCATACCGTGTTCTGAAAGCCGTCTTTGAGATATCTTCTTCGCGCACTCTTAGTTGGTGATAACCAGATCGCAGATCGATCTTCGAGTAGTAACTCGATCCTTGAAGCTGGTCAAACAAATCATCAATTCGGGGTAAAGGATAACGGTTCTTGACCTTCACCTTGTTCAACTCCCGGTAGTCGATACACATGCGGAAAGTCCCGTACTTCTTTCGGACAAACAAGACAGGGGCTCCCCATGGCGATGAGCTAGGTCGGATAAAACCCTTATCCAACAAATCTTGCAACTGAGTGGATAACTCCTGAAGCTCCGCCGGTGCGAGCCGATACGGGGCTCGTGCTATGGGTGCTGCACCGGGGGTCAACTCGATTTGGAATTCGACTTGTCGTACAGGAGGGAGTCCGGGCAAATCCTCCGGGAAAACTTCCGGAAAATCTCGCACAACTGGTATATCTTCAATTCGCTTCTCCTCCGCGGGTTTCTCAACAATATGCGCCAAAATTGCCGGATGACCCTTTCGTAGGTACTTCTGCGCCTTCATGAGGGTAATGACGCTGGTGGTCATGCCGCTTCTCTCACCTCGGATCGAAATGATCTCGCCGGAAGGGGTAGTAATGTGAACTATCTTGTCGTGACATATAATCTCCGCTCGGTTCTCGGATAACCAGTCCATGCCGACCACGACATCGAAACTACTAAGCGTAAAAGGAATAAGGTCGATATCAAAGACATGACCTGACAGTTTTAACTTATATCCCGTAAGTACATGAGTCGTTACTATAGTCTTACCGTCAGCTAATTCAACAGGAAACTTAGCATCTAACGGAGTTGGAGTTAATTCTAAGAGTTGGCTAAAGGCTTTCGACACAAAACTCCTATCAGCTCCAGTGTCAAACAATACAGAAGCAAAACAATCGTTCACAGGGAACTTACCAGTCACCACGTACGGATCATTGCGGGCTTGACCCGACCCAATTACAAAAGCTCTTCCTTTGCCATTGCTTCCACCATTACTGCCATTTCCATTACCTCCATTGTTGTCGTTCTGTTTCAGCTTGGGACAATCTTTCCTGAAATGACCTTCCTGCCCACATTCGAAACATCCCTTCGTCGTCATAGGTGGCTTAGGTGCACCCTTTGCCGCAAGGTCTCCTCTAAATTCCTTCGCCCGGTGACCCATCTTTCCGCATCTCTGACACTTGACACGGTCACACGGGCCAACATGATGATAGTTGCACCTATTGCACTTCGGATATTTCCCAGCATATCCGCTCGAACCCTGCCCGCTACCGTTATTATTGTTGTTGTGATTCTGATTGTTGAAGCTTCGAGTGAATTCGGGCTTGCGGTAGTGTTGTTGCTGTGGGAGGTTCGAGGACGAGGATCTGGTGTTGTCAAACTTTCTCTTTCCGCTGCTCGGGTTGCTGTTGCTATTGTTGTCATTACTCAGGTTGTCACGGGCTTTAGTGGTTGAACCCCTAGGTGGTAACGCACCTTGGGTCACAGCCTGATCCGTCAGTTTGTGAGCTAAACGGATCGCTTGTTGAATCGTGGCTGGTCTGGAAGACGTCACCATGCCCTGAATTTGCGGTGCTAACCCATCAATATACATTTCAATCCTCTTACTCGGCGGATCTACCATCCGCGGACACATCACCGCTAACTCATGAAAACGGGTAGTGTAGGCTTCGATTTCTGAGCCCACCATCTTCAGTGACCAAAATTCTGACTCTAACTTTGAAATCTCTTCTCTCGGACAGTACTCCTCTCGCATCATGTTTTTGAACTCCTCCCAGTTCATTGCGTTAGCCAGTTCCAATCCAAGGATCTGCACGTTTGAATTCCACCAAGTGAGGGCAGAATCCTCAAGTGTTCCAGCAGCGAATTTGACCCTACTGGCAGGGAGACAATTACACATCTCAAATGCCGACTCGGCCTTCTCAGCCCAACGCAGGAAGCCAATAGCTCCCTCAGTGCCCTTAAACGTACTGGGCTTGCAGTCAAGGTAATTCTTGAAGGTACACGTTCCACTTGGACCTCCAGCTTGATTCTGAACATGTTCGGCTAGAGCGGCCGCCGCATGGTCGTTCAGCAGAGTTTGGAGTTCTGCTGCAATCAAGTTGATATTACCGCGACCGTGTCCAGCGTTTCTTCCAGACATCTAGGTGTTATCATTCTCAGATGTCATCGTCTGAGGACACCTCTGAGTGTGCCTCCGGCTCAGCCGGTTCTTTCTCCGGTTCTTCTTCGGGTTCCTCCTCGGGATCTTCCTCGGGGTCCTCCTCAGGCTCCTCCTCGGGATCTTCTTCAGGTTCCTCTTCAAGCTCTGCCTCAGGCTCGGCCTCAGGCTCTGCCTCAGGTTCGGCTGCGTTCTGAGCAATTTGCATTTGTAACACATCGCAATGCTCTAAAGCTATCTCGGTTCGGGTCCTTGCTACTTGGAGTTGCTCTTGCAAGTCTATCATCTCGGCTTGCATCTTTCTCATAATTTTCATCTGTTGATCACTAGCCTCTTGTATTTCCTTCATTGCCGCTGCCATGCGGGCAATCTTCTCCTTAGTCTCGGTTCCGTCTTTTAACAGTCCGGAAACGTTAGCCCTCGTATAGCGCATGTAACCCACATCACGCTCCAAGCAAGAAACGACAGCTGCGAGAACTCGCTCTACAGGTTCGGTTATGGGTGGTAGGGTGTTGGGATAAGCAGGATGGTTCGGGTGAGGTAACGGGGAAACTTGTTCGCGATAGACCATACGTCTGATCATATTAGGGTACCAATCCCAGCTAACTTCGTTTTCGTACATGCCTCCGGATAAGCGGTACCTCTTCGGTGCGGGAGCTTCGAGTTCCGGGACTACTCGGGGTGGCGATGCGGTAGGTATATGTGGTTCCTTCCCATGAGCATGAGTCATCGGATCAGATGATGATGAGGGTGGCGGCGTCAACATTCCTACAGGTAAGCCGTGTATGCGCGCGCGTATGAGTGAAAGAGGTAAAGAGATGAGATAACAAAGACTACACTAATCTATGCAGTGCGTATCATTATAACTAATGGGTCGTCGCGGTTATAGTCTAGTATGCATGCAGCTTCTAGTTCGCTATAACCAATGGCTCTGATACCAATCTGTCACACCCTCAAAATCCACTAACGGAGTTTACCGTCAGAGGGTGTGAACTAACAGGATCGGAATCATTAGTTATAATCAAACCATAAAAACGTTTAAATGAAAATAAGTGCGGAAGCGTAAAACCATAGAAACCAATGTTGCGTCACGCAGGACGACTTAAAAACCAATGATAACAGTTTAAAATAAGTTTGCATAATTAAAACTGTTTCAAGCAATGCATGATCCTAAACCGCGCGCCCGCCTCGGCTACCTGAGAATAACATACTAAAAGTGTCAACACAAGGTTGGTGAGTTCACAAGTTATATAAAAATAGAGCGTTTAGCGTATGCGTTCAGCGTTTTGCGTTACAGCGTTTTGCGTTACCAGATAGTGTTATGTCAATTATATATCTATAGGTAGCTAGCCTATAAAACAAGTATCACTAAGTGTTCGACACCGAAACTGACTGTTTATCATTTGCCTTGCCACCAGGTCATCCAGACCATGGTATGTGTTTAGCCAAGATTACACCCACTCGACCTCCAGTCGAGTTTAGCGTTGGGTGGGGTTTGTCAAACTCAGTAGTACTACTCAACAATGACTCGCTATTCCAAATATTAAACGGTTCGATGTGAATGAAGGACTTTAGTTAACGCGTTTGCCACTTAGTCTTTACAAGTGATATATAATCTATATTAACAAAATCTTAAATGCGTTTTCGGAGTATGTTATCTCCCCCGAGTGAAAAGCGTTTAAAAAAGTTTAAAAGAGGAAAGTGAAACTCACTGTTTGAGAAGTATTCCCAAAACAATTCACCAAGATGCGCGTCACAGAAAAACTCTCTCTAGCGTTCTTCCTAGCACCTTAATCTTCAATCAAAAGCTTGAAATCCTAGTTGTATGTGTGTGTATAAGTGACGGCAGCCAAGGAGCCAGGGGGGGGGGGTTTCCGATCGGGATTTGTGTGGGGAGAATAATAATAAGTTAGGGTTTATTATTATTATTATTATTTATAATACTACATGTTACACTTTGGCCCCTCCACTTCTAGGTATTACTAATCTAGCTTAAACTAACTTGTTTACATCTTGAGTTAACGTTTATAACCATGTTATCACATAACACATAAGTCTAACACATAATTATCACATAATTACTGTTTTGACGTTTTTCGTTTATTCACCAATCGTTTGCGTCAACTCGTTTGCGTTTCGGTGCAATTCCCGAAAGACTACACATGTAGTAAGTGTTAAGCGTCATTTAAACCCTAGTTTAAATGTAATGAGGTGTGCGTTATAGATTCAGTGATCTTAAGTTTGAATTGATGGAGTTGAGTTAACGGAGTTAACCTGAAATTGACGATTGTCACAGGAAACCGTAGCTACAGTCGCCGAAAAACAAAATTAGTTTTTGAAAAAACTCATTTTTCCACTGTTACTGGTTTCTTGATAAAACTGGACTTCCCGACCTCTAATCGAATATCTGATCAATAAAAATATCCTTGTATATTTCGTGAACACTCGGTTAAAATTTGAGACCGATCTGACGATTAGATCTTCGAGAATCGTCGGATGTTTATGGGTTGCTCTCACCAAAACAGGATTTTGTTAAAGGAGGTTATAGGTGAAGATGATTATAAAATGAGATGGTGGCTACTTTTGTAAGATAGTGGTAGTGTTACATGTTTAACTTCATCTAATGTCACTTAACCCCCTCATACCTTAGATAATTACCTTTATTTTCTATAATTTAATTAAATCCAATTCATTTAAATACCAGACGAAACTTGGGATGTTACAAGCCAAAGCCTAATTCACAAGGCAATGGTCAAACAACACCAATTATACTCACAATATTGATTTGCAGTTTTTATCATATATTATAGTTAGTGTCAAAACTTGTGATTACTTACTCAATCTCGTGTTGATAAACATATATATTTGTACGCATATTTTAGGTTATCTTATGGTTTGAAGTGAAGGTTGAAGATCACATAGAATGGGCTTTAAGATATTTATAAAAGAAAGACAATGTGTTTTTGTTTGGTTTTAATTGTAATTGTTCGAAAAGATGTGTACTTGTTTAAATTCAATAATATAATTAGATATTGTCAAATATTTTTATGTTAATGTCTTGTGAATTGTGAACCAACAATTCACGCCCGACATATTCTGTCGCAGGTTGGGGTGTGACATAAGAGGTATCTTTTGAATCATATAGCAATATCTTTGAAACTTAACCATTAGAAGACTCCATAAACCATTATAAGGTGTAACCAAAGAAAATCTACCTCTAACTAGGGGTGTTTAAAGTCGAATATCCAAAGGTTTTGAATAGTCAATTTCACTATCCGAATCCGTATCCGAACTTTCCCATATCCGACTTAGAAATAAAATAATAAATACATATTCTATTAATTTGTTGTGTTATTCAACCAAAATGGATATTAAAACGTTCAAGCAAACTCTAAAGTAAACATCAACCTCCATCATAGGTATTTCAATTATCGTCATTAAATCTAGTAAGTTTTAAAGTCATACCCAGTTTCTAGACTGACACTTTCTAAATTGGCAACCCACAAATATAAACACTAATGCTACAAAAACACTATAGCTGCCCAGACGGGTGTACTTAGTTTCCGGTTAAGGCATACATGTTCATACCTCTCACACTATTAACACTCCTTGTAACATCTCGGGTTTTTCGTTTAATTTATTAATGTCTAATACCCGACCCATTTTCGTTTTTGGTAAGTTAACCAGTAAAATATTATATTATTATAATATATGTTTTATTAATACTCTTTGTTAAATATACAAATTCTACCATAAACTTAAGTCTTAACCTCTTTGTAATCACACCAAACGTTCAGGGACTATTTTGCAATTTTGATTAAAGATTATATTATTAACTCAAAACCCCTAAATCTCTACGTCTTTCGTCACTAATCAAACACCACCACCATAGCCACTGCCGTGCTTTCTACCAACCATCTCGACCTGGTTTCGTCACCGCACATGTAACCTGTCACACCCTCATTTTGAGCCTAGGCGTGTGATCAATAGTTGGTATCATGTTTGTAAATAAATCAGAGTTTGCACTTATTAGCGGAAGACTTTATAAAACATAAGGATCGATGTTATAAATATTTACATTAAAAAAGAATGAGACGAAAGTCTCATTTAGTATTTACTTGTTTATATGTTTTACAAAAAGATTATATTTTAATATTTAAACAAAATTTATCCGAGCCATCGGATTCTTAAGCTTCTTCGTTCTTCAAGCTCTAATCTTGATTACCTGCAAAATGTTATAAAAATACGTCAGCAACGAATGCTGGTGAATATGCTGATGCTAAAATATTTTCTTTACTTAATTACCCCTCGAGACCACGTAAGCCTCGGCCCATCTTGGCTTAGGAATAATGAAGTTAAACAATCATTATAAACTCGAGTCTCTACACTAGGTCACCTCAGCAAAACACCGCAGCGTTTCGACGTACTTAGGTACCATAAATATACACAAGGTCATTCTCACTCGAACATACTTTGGTTCGGCCCATCGTGGCTGGAGGTCGTGACCAGGCGTGGTGCGATGTGCCCACCGCATACCACATATGTAAGGATCCAAACAAACGTATACCACAGCCTGAGGGCTAGGTTTATACTCTTATTTACAATGTTTTTAGAGACACGTAGCCTCATGTAAAGTTTTACACATAACACGTTTGTTTGTTTGAAAACAAGTTTATAAAAGTGGGGCGTATTCACCTTTTCATTAGGATCGGCTTCCAACACCGTCCGTGAGTCTTTCTCTTGCTATCTCGCACCTATAGTACGAGTATAACTTTTGTTAGTCGGATACACAATCCGGCTTAAGACCTTTAGTCTTATTTATCTCGATGAACCTTTAGTTCATTATCTCTTTTTTACTTTAAAACCTTTAGTTAAAAAGTAATATTAATAAACCTTTAGTTTATTTATAAAACCCGACGTTTCTTCTTCATTAAGAAACGTATTTTTCTTTCTTCATTATTTAAGTATACTCATTACACTTAAATAATATATTTCATAACAAAGAATAATCTTATATACTTATATATATATATTCATATATATATTATCTTTCTTTTCTTTATTTTCTTTGTTATATCTTTCTTTGTTCGTCGAGAATAATATCGACTTAGGGTATTAAGCCTTTCCAATATTTTATTATTATTTTATTTAGGCATTATACCTACCTTGCTTGGCATAGAAATACCCTAGACACTTGGGCAGCACTTCGTCGTCGCTTGATCAATCACCTTTTCCACACTTGGCACGCTTCTCGAAACACCAACACTTCTCGGCACGTACTTCGAGAAAATCGTCGGGACGTCGGGGCAGCACCTCCTCTTCACTTGGAACGTTGTCAGAAAGTGGTACGTATATTGAGATGATGGATACGGAAAACGAGGTAACGGGGCACGGATTTCAAGAGGGATCGATGGCACACTTTACGAGGTGTAGTGAGAAGTTACAGAGAGAGTAATGTATGTGTTTTTGGTGTGATTTGGAATGAATCTGCAGCCCTCCTATTTATAGCCACATTTGGACCCCATCGCGGTACGCGATGGGTCACTTGGCAGGCCTATCGCGTACCGCGATATAGGCCTGCTGAGTCACACAGTAGACCTGCCACGTGTGACACGTGGCAGGCACCGCGCCACGTGGTGACACGTGGCGGAAGCCGTTGCCACCGTGTGCCACGTGGCACACGTGTCACAATGTGTCAGATACCTTATCACGGTACGCGATGGGGCTCCCTTCTGATCCATCGCGTAGCGCGATGGGTCAGGAAATTCAGAATTTTCATTTTAGCCCCTTGAGTTTTGAAATTGGCAGAATTGGTCCCTTGACTTTGGAAATTGACATTTTTGGCCCGATATTTACGTGATATTACATCCTTCCCACCTTGAAATAAATCTCGTCCTCTATATTTCTTAAGAGAACAAGTGGGGGTATTTCTTTCTCATTTCGGACTCGAGTTCCTAAGTATACTCGGGTCCTCGTCGGGAATCCCATTTTACTTTCATGATTTTCAAGGTTCGCCTTTTAAGTTTCTTTAATTTTGAATCTTCGATTTGGATTGGACGTTCTACGAATTTTAAGTTCTCATTAATTTCTACGTCTTTTAATGGCATCGAAAGAGATTCATCGGCTAGACACTTTCACAGATTTGAGATATGGAATATGCCGTGTATCCCTTGGATTTCCTCGGGTAGTCGCAAACGGTATGCGACGGTACCAATTCGTTCGAGTACCTAGAAGGGTCCAACGAATCGAGGACTTAGTTTGCCTTTCTTGCCGAAACGGACTACGCCCTTCCATGGGGAGACTTTCAAAAGAACTTTATCACCGACATTAAACTCTAACGGCTTACGACGAACATCGTTGTAACTCTTTTGGCGATCACGTGCCGTTTTAAGTCTTTCTCGGATTTGAAGAACTTTGTCGGTGGTTTCTTGGACTATCTCGGGTCCAGACAATTGATTATCTCCAGTTTCAGACCAGTACACAGGCGTTCTACATTTTCGACCATATAACGCCTCGAATGGTGCGGCTTGAATACTCGTGTGATAACTATTGTTATACGAAAATTCCATTAGGGGTAAGTGGTCGTCCCAACTTCCACCTAAGTCTATCACACAAGCGCGGAGCATATCTTCCGACGTTTGAATTGTCGTTTCGCTTTTCCCATCGGTTTGTGGATGATAGGCGGTGCTAAGGTTTAACTTTGTACCTAATGCTTGTTGGAAGCTTTTCCAAAAGTGAGACGTAAAGCGACTGTCTTGATCAGAGATTATAGATAGCGGTACTCCATGCAAAGCAACGATGTTGTTCACATAAATACGTGCTAATCTATCCATTGAGTATGACTCATTTATAGGAATGAAGTGTGCGGATTTTGTTAAACGATCCACAATCACCCATATAGCATTGTGTTGTCGAGTCGTCTTCGGGAGTTTGGTTATGAAATCCATGGTTATTAACTCCCAATTCCATACGGGAAGTTCAGGTTGCTAAAGCAGTCCCGAAGGCTTTTGATGTTCAGCCTTGACTTTCAAGCATGTTAGACATTTCGCAACATGCGAGGCGATGTCCTTTTTCATTCCATTCCACCAGTAGTTTGACTTGAGGTTTTGATATATCTTGTCACTACCGAGATGCATCATGTATTTGGACTTATGTGCTTCGTTCAGAATCTTTTAACGCAAGTCTCCAATGATTGGTACCCAAATTCGGTTTCCCATTCTAAGAATACCATCATCACCTTTGACTAACGAGTCAATGGTGCCATTACGTTTTTCATTGGAGATCTTGTTTTCATTGATCGCTTGAGTTTGAGCATATTTGATTTGATCAATAATATCGATTTGAAGTTCTAGCCTTAACGCTCAGACACTTTTTGGCTTTTCGTGCTCTTTACGACTCAAGGCATCGGCCACAACGTTGGCTTTAACTTCATGATAAATGATCTCACAATCGTAGTCGTTAAGAGTTTCCATCCAGCGTCGTTGGCGCATATTTAGCTCTTTTTGCTCAAAGATGTGTTTCAAACTTTTGTGATCAGTGTATACGATAAATCTAACTCCATAGAGATAGTGCCTCCATATCTTAAGTGCAAAGATTATGGCGCCTAACTCTAGAACGTGAGTTGTATAATTCTTTTCGTGCACCTTAAGTTGACGAGAGGCGTAAGCGATTACTTTCTTTCGTTGCATTAGTACACATCCAAAGCCGGAATGTGACAATCGTCAATTTCAGGTTAACTCCGTTAACTCAACTCCGTCAATTCAAACTTAAAGATCACTGAATCTATAACGCACACCTCATTACATTTAAACTAGGGTTTAAATGACGCTTAACACTTACTACATGTGTAGTCTTTCGGGAATTGCACCGAAACGCAAACGAGTTGACGCAAACGATTGGTGAATAAACGAAAAACGTCAAAACAATAATTATGTATTAGACTTATGTGTTATGTGATAACATTGTTATAAACGTTAACTCAATGTGCTAGAACTAGTTAATTAAGCTAGAAAAGTAACATTTGGAAGTTGAGGGACTAAAGTGTAACATGTTATTATTATTAATAACAATAAACCCTAACTCTCTCTTCTTCCTTTCACTCTACCCGACGGCAGCCCTCCCCTCCCCTCTCTCGCGATCGGCAGCCTCACACACACACATATACACAAGATCTTTCAAGTTTGATCGAAGATTAAGGTGCTAGGAAGGTATAAACAACTATCCTATGCATTCTTCTTGCTTAATTTCGATTTTTAATGGGTTAATTGTGAACCCTAGGTTCCGAAAATTTTCATATATGGTGCTCATATGATTTGTTTGATTAGATGATGTATTGATTGTGATTTGATAACTATAATTGATGTTATCACATGTTAATTGTTTGTGTCTTTGATTTGAGTTCAAGCAAAAACCCTAATCATGTATGTAATGTGTAATTGATGTGCATGGATAGTGATTATGGAGTCTAGAGTGTTATATGAACGGATTATAGTCTATAGATGGTTAATATGTTGAGTTTTGTTGCAAACAGTTTCTGGACAGATTGTGTTGTTGATGTTCAATTGACTGTAACGGGGTGTAAATGTGAAAATTGGTTGAGATTATTAATACTACAGTAAACTAGGTTGAGTCTAGTTTCTAAAGAATATAAATTTGCAATTTTTGAACATGTAAAAGTTAAATTTTATGATTTTACAAAAATGTTGTGCAAAGCTGAGTTGTTAGACCTGCTGTTAGGTTGTATTGTAAATATTATATATCATGAACTACAAGGCCAAATGGGTTGGTTCCACTTCTGGATGTTAACTTGTTGAGTTAAGAACCAAACTCAATTGGTCTTGCATTGGTTGGATTCTTCATTTAACGGGAATTTCAAATAACATTCTGTTGCGCATGAATTTGACTGTTATGAGCTTGCTGTAATGTTTTGACCATTATGAGAAATCTATGTGGAGTAAAAATAAAATAAAATATGTTCTGGAAACCTAACAAATGTATGCTTTTGTGATGATTTTTGGTAAATTAACTGAAATGCTATGATCGGTGGAATAGTACAATCTTTCAAGTAGAATTTCTGTCTCGGTGAAACTAGCTGCTGAATTTTGTGAAAATGCATGAAACATAATAATTGCTAGTTAATTGTTATGTGTGACCAAATTGCCCTTACGGGGAGTAATTGCTAGTGATGTACATTATTAATACATGACACGTAAATAATTGCTCACACATGTAATGTATCACGAATGTACTTGTTAAAGTCACACACGATTCACAAACGAAACACGAAACACATTGTGTGCATAGGTATTACGTGCCGAGTCTAGAGACTCGATAATAGTTCCGACAATTAGAAAAATCTCTTTGTTGTTATAGAACGCTAGAGAGAGTTTTTCTGTGACGCACATCCTTTGGTGATTTATTTTGGAATTCTTCGCAAACAGTGAGTTCACTTACCCCTCTAAACTATTTTCAAACGCTTTTCACTTGGGGGAGATAACATACTCCGAAAACGCTTTTAAGATTTTGTTAATATAAATTATATATCACTTGTAAAGACTAAGTGGCAAACTCAATAACTAAAGTCCTTCATTCAAATCGAACCATTTAATATTGGATAATAGCGAGTCATTGTTGAGTAGTACTACTGGGTTTGACAAACCCCACCCAACGCTAAACTCGACTGGAGGTCGAGTGGGTGTAATCTTGGCTAAACACATACCATGGTCGGGATAGACCTGGTGGCAAGGCAAATGATAAACAGTCAGCTTCGGTGTCGAATACTTAGTAATACTTGTTTTATAGGCTACCTACCTATAGATATATAATTGATTTAACACTATCTGGTAACACAAAACGCTGAACGCAAAAAAATGCTAAACGCTGAACGCAAAACGCTAAACGTTTTATTTTATACAAACTTGTGAACTCACCAACCCCGTGTTGACACTTTTAGTATGTTATTCTCTGGTAGCCGAGGCGGGCGCGCGGTTTAGGATCATGCATTGCTTGAAACACTTTTAATTATGCAAACTTATTTTAAACTGTTATCATTGGGTTTTTAAGTCGTCCTGCGTGACGCAACATTGGTTTCTATGGTTTTACGCTTCCGCACTTATTTTCATTTAAACGTTTTTATGGTTTGATTATAACTAATGATTCCGATCCTGTTAGTTCACACCCTCTGACGGTAAAACTCCGTTAGTGGATTTTGAGGGTGTGACAAGGAATGAGATGCATCACTAAAGACAACAAAATCTTCGGTACCTTCTGTCAAGGCCAGTATAGGAGCTTGGTAAGCTTTTGTTTAAGTATATCGAACGCCTCTTGTTGTTTCCTTCCCCAATCATACTTGATGTTTTTACGAGTCAAAGAAGTTAAGGGAACAGCAATTTGAGAAAAAATTTCGATTAACCTACGGTAATAGCCAGCCAATCCCAAGAAACTTCGAATCTCGGTTGGCGACTTTGGGATTTCCCACTTAGAGATAGCTTCAATCTTAGCGGGGTCCACTTGAATACCGTTAACGTTTATAATGTGACCAAGAAATTGCACCTCGTGTAACCAGAATTCGCATTTCGAGAATTTGGCGTACAACTTCTCGGTCCTAAGGATTTCAAGTAGGGTTCGAAGATGATTTTCGTGATCGTCCTTAGACTTAGAATAAATAAGTATGTCGCCAATGAAGACGATTACAAATTTATCCAAGTAAGGCTTACAAATTCGGTTCATCATGTCCATGAACGCGGCTGGCGCATTAGTAAATCCAAATGGCATAACGGTGAACTCATAATGGCCATACCTTTTTCGAAAGGCGGTTTTTGGGATATCTTCGGATTGAACTTTAAGTTGGTGATAGCCGGAACGAAGATCGATTTTTGAAAAGAAGCTAGCACCTTGAAGTTGATCGAAAAGGTTATTGATTCAGGGAAATTGATATCGATCCTCGAACACCCGTATGAAAGCTCTCTCGATCCTCCTTGGTTCCTAGCTTCAAAACACCTTCAACACTTGGTTATCCTTCTCAAAATCGGCTGCCAAAAAGCTCTCCATTCGTTTAGGTTTGCATCCATTATATAATAAACGAGCTCGGCCTAGGTTTTACAAAGTTTGGCTGGTCAGGAGTCCCTAAGCGCCCCGCGAAGGCATCCTGGGCATTTGCCTAGGCGCGGCGCGGCGGCCTCTTTCGGGAATTTTCGTTTTTTGGTTTTTCTTTATTATTTAACCATGTTAGATCCCTTTCTTGAACTCCAAGTAACGTTTAGAACCTTCTAGACCTTCTTTTCTTACAAATCACCATCTACATGAAAACAAATCGAAACGCTATGTGGAACAATCATGTAATAATTAACGAGCAAAACGTACTTAAACTTCGCATGAAAAGATAGAAAGAATTAAGTAAAACATGCAAGACACCAAAAGAGTTAAAACACGATAAATATATAAAACTTGACTCAAAACCTAAATTAATAAAAGATAAACAAAACTCGAACTTAAACGAACTTAAAACATTACGGAAACACAACTTTACACGGGATTCGAGATGTATAAATAGACTTATATTATAAGTCGATACACATGCGCATGGATCCGTCCTTCTTTTTAACGAATAGTATCGGCGCTCCCCATGGCGATGAACTTGGTCGTATAAAGCCTTCCTCGAGAAGCTCGTCTAGTTGTTTCTTCAATTCCTTCATCTTGGTTGGCGTGAGGCGATATGGAGCTTTAGCGATCGAAGCAGTACCAGGAATAAGATCGATTCTAAATTCTACTTCAAGATCGGGAGGAATGCCAGGAAGTTCGTCATGAAAGAAATCGGTATAATCAAAAAAAACATGAACGTCTTTGATTTCCTTGGGTTTTGATTCTTCGGTGACGTAGGCCATGAATGCTAAGCATCCTTGATTTAAACATTTGTTAGCCCTTATCATGGAGATTAGGGTAACTTGGCCAGCGTCTTTATCTCCTTCAATTCGAATAGTTCGTTTATCCGGGGCTTGAAGTTCAACGGTCCTTGCTATTGCAAAGAATATGAGCATGGTTGTCGGATAACCAATCCATACCCAATACAACATCAAAACCAGCATGAGTCATGGGTAGCAATTGAATAGGCAAAACATAACCGGCTAATAAGATTTTTCCGTTTTCTAAAGCTTAGGAGATTTTAATTGTTTCGCCACTAGCGGTCTCGACGCTTAGAGTTTTATTGAGTTTGATTAAAGGTTCGTTTAATAAACTACAAAAGTTATAATCTATAAAACTTAAGTTGGCTCCTGAATCAAACAAGACTCTAGCATAAGCGTTGTTAACAAGGAACGTACCGGTGATAGTTTCCGGCGTGTCGGCCGCTTTCTTCATATCAAGGACGAAGACTCTTGCATTGCCCTTCTTGAGCTCATTCTTCTGACCGCTACCACCCGCACCACCAGTTGCGAGCTTGTTCTTAGGACACTCGAAACTAAGATGTCCCATCTCTTTGCAGTTATAGCAGGTCATCTTCTTCTTCCAACAATCGGCCGTAGCGTGGCCGGGTTTGTGACATGATTCACAAAGTCGTGGAGTTAAATGGCATCTACCCCTATGATACTTCTTACAAATTTTGCATTGTGGGATGTCGGGGTTGAAGCCTGACCTTCGTTGGTCAACTCCCTTACCCTTGAAACGGGTATTCCCTTCCTTTTTTGGGTCTTGCGTCGTCACGACCTTCTTATCTTCCTCCTTATTGCGGATCATTCCGCCCATCAGATACCCAGCTAACTCCATCGCAGAGTCAGCGGTTTGTGGCAAGTGTGACCTCACCACGTCACGAATCTCTCGTGGCAGTCCCCAAATGTAACGTGTCACTTTGCTGGACTCCGAGGTAACCAGCTGGGGAACCAAACGACAGTATTCATGAAATTTCGTATTATACTCACGAAGGTTCGTTCCAACCACCTTGTGAATCAAAAACTTGGTTTGAATTTGATCTGTCTCGTGCATCGGACAGAACTTTGACATCAACAGCTCTTTAAACTCGTTCCAGGTCAAACTATACATCACTTCTCTTCCTCTACTCAATCATCAGCGTGTTCCACCACTCTAGTGCCTCACCTTTGAACATCAGGGTGGAGTATTGAATCTTTTCTTCATTGGAACACTTGCTTGTAATAACTATCGTCTCCATCTCCTCGAGCCACCTCACGGTTGTGATGTCTCCTTTGTCGTCATGAAATTCTTTTGGCCCATAGTATTTAAAGTCTTTAAACGATCATCCACCAATCTTAAGTTTCTTAAATTCTTTTCTAACACCCCCATCGGCATTTGAATCATGCTCACTTTCTTCCTCACGTGAAGGTCGAGTACGGGGTTTAGAAACAGACTTGCGGGAAGGATTTTCAGAGTGAGTATGTTTTGTTTGTCTAGATTGGGATCTATTTTCAGATTCTTCCTGAACAGCTTTTCTGATCATTTGTTGGATTTGATTCATATATTTGTCGGGAATTGGTTCCTCTTTCTCGGGACCTTTCCCTTTTTCTTCTCGTCTCTCGGCTTCCTTTCGGGAAACCTCTCGGTTATCACTTTGTCGAGACATTCTTTTTATTTTTCAATCTCTTTACTTTTTATCTGAAATTTAGCATATTTCTTTTCTTAATATACAAATTTATTTATTTCACATTCATATACATATAAAAAATGATATGTGTATATATATATTTTTTACAATACACTTATATATCGTCTAAGCGATATATTAAGTCCTATCTTTATTACATATGGTACATATATTACACATATCATACAAACTATTTAACACATAACTTCTTTTACGCCACCATCATTCTTCTTAATCCCTCATTAACTTCTTCACAACTTTTGTTAACTTGTTGCATTTGCGAAGAAGCTTATCTCATATCTTCTTCTTTTTCTTCTCATCCACAGCAATCTTCTTCCTAAGGTCATCAGTTTTGTGCAAGGCTCGGTCCAAATGCTCCTCCTGGGACTGAGGCATGTCAGTCGGATACCCGTATCTTGGAGGTGGGTCGCGGTAACCCATCATCACAATGTCATAGTGGTTCTTGGGATCAGGGTATGGAGTTGCAGTCTCATCGGAGGAATAATTGAAGAATGCATCGGCTGCTTCATTTTGCTCACGAATCTTATTGGCCTGTTCTTCAATGGATGAAATCTCACCTTGGTATGGTGGGAAGCTTGATGACGCCTTACCCTTGAGTTCATGGAGAAATTGCATATACGGGTCGACCGAACCAAAGCTTGGAGTTGAGTGTTGTCCTTCCATTGACGTGGTCACTTCATTTGGATTGTCAGGATATTCCTCCTCAGGATCCGTTTCCTCTTCCGGTTCCTCTTATAGTTATTCTTCATTCATTGCCGGCATGTGAATCTTCTCTTATGGCATCGTCACTCTCATCTTGGGTTTGTGAGATTGCCCTTCCTTGTTGATGCGTGAATCAGCAGAATCCATAGTTGAAGTGTCGGTATGCCACCTTCGTTGATCAGAGTGGCATTGCATCTAGTCGGATGAAGGAGACTTGGGTTCCTCCTTGATCGGTATATTGGAGAGGAAAGCATACGAAGGATGGGGATTTGGATAATATGGTGGAATTTCGGTTGGTTGATATGTCGGAATCTCGGTAGGATGATATGTTGGGACCTCGGATGGTTGATACATCGGTAAACTTGTTGGATGATAGCTGGAATGTTTTAGTGCTTGGTACACTTGATGTGGAGTGTTTTCTTGATGGTAAATTGGACTTGGATTGGGGTTTTGGTTATGTTCTTCATTGGAGTTGAAGAATGATTCGAAGTAATCTTTGCTCATGATGCCTTGTGGAAATTTGTAATACTTACTTGCTCTTCTTGCTTCATTATCATAATATTTCATTAACTTCTCGTAAGACATCTTGATAGGTGGTTTAGATTGAGGAGAGGGAAAGAAAAGGTTACCAACCAATCTTATCCCTATTCAAATCAACAAGTAATTATTTCCTATGCTTGGATCGAAGCTTGGGTATTGTTTTATGATACTCAATTCGCTAAGATCGATGGCTCTGATACCAACCTGTCACACCCTCATTTCGGGCCTAGGCATGTGATCAATAGTTGGTATCATGTTTGTAAATAAATCAGAGTTTGCAGTTATTAGCGGAAGATTTTATAAAACATAAGGATCGATATTATAAATATTTACATTACAAAAGAATGAGACGAAAGTCTCATTTAGTATTTACTTGTTTATATGTTTTACAAAAAGATTATATTTTAATATTTAAACAAAATTTATCCGAGCCATCGGATTCTTGAGCTTCTTTGTTCTTCAAGCTCTAATCTTGATTACCTGCAAAATGTTATAAAAATACGTCAGCAACAAATGCTGGTGAATATGCTGACGCTAAAATATTTTCTTTACTTAATTACCCCTCGAGACCACGTAAGCCTCGGCCCATCTTGGCTTAGGAATAATCAAGTTAAATAATCATTATAAACTCGAGTCTCTACACTAGGTCACCTCAGAAAACACCGCAGCGTTTCGACGTACTTAGGTACCATAAATATACACAAGGTCATTCTCACTCGAACATACTTTGGTTCGGCCCATCGTGGCTGGAGGTCGTGACCAGGCGTGGTGCGATGTGCCCACCGCATACCACATATGTAAGGATCCAGACAAACATATACCACAGCCTGAGGGCTAGGTTTATACTCTTATTTACAATGTTTTTAGAGACACGTAGCCTCATGTAAAGTTTTACACATAACACGTTTGTTTGTTTGAAAACAAGTTTATAAAAGTGGGGTGTATTCACCTTTTCAGTGGGATCGGCTTCCAACACCGTCCGTGAGTCTTTCTCTTGCTATTTCGCACCTATAGTACGAGTATAACTTTTGTTAGTCGGATACACGATCCGGCTTAAGACCTTTAGTCTTATTTATCTCGATGAACCTTTAGTTCATTATCTCTTTTTACTTTAAAACCTTTAGTTAAAAAGTAATATTAATAAACCTTTAGTTTATTTATAAAACCCGATGTTTCTTCTTCATTAAGAAATGTATTTTTCTTTCTTCATTATTTAAGTATACTCATTACACTTAAATAATATATTTCATAACAAAGAATAATCTTATATACTTATATATATATTCATATATATATATATATTATCTTTCTTTTCTTTATTTTCTTTGTTATATCATTCTTTGTTTATCAAGAATAATATCAACTTGGGTAATAATCATTTCCAATATTTTATTATTATTTTATTTGAGTATTATGTCTACCTTGCTTGGCTTAGAAATACCCTAGACACTTGGGTAGCACTTCGTCGTCGCTTGATCAATCACCTTTTCCACACTTGGCACGCTTCTCGAAACACCAACACTTCTCGGCACGTACTTCGAGAAAATCGTCGGGACGTCGGGGCAGCACCTCCTCTTCACTTGGAACGCTATCGGAAAGTGGTACGTATATCGAGATGATGGGTACGGAAAACGAGGTAACGGGGCACGATTTCGAGAGGGATCGATGGCACACTTTACGAGGTGTAGTGAGAAGTTAGAGAGAATGAATCCGCAGCCCTCCTATTTATAGCCACATTTGGACCCCAATCGCGGTACGCGATGGGTCACTTGGCAGGCCTATCGCGTACCGTGATATAGGCCTGCTGAGTCACACAGTAGACCTGCCACTTGTGACACGTGGCAGGCACCGCGCCACGTGGCGGACGTGTTGCCACGTGGTTACACGTGGCGGCAGGCGTTGCCATCGTGTGCCACATGTCACAGTGTGTCAGATACCCCATCGCGGTACGCGATGGGGCTCTCTTCTGATCCATCGCGTAGCGCAATGAGTCAGGAAATTCAGAATTTTCATTTTAGCCCCTTGAGTTTTGAAATTGGCAGAATTGGTCCCTTGACTTTTGAAATTGACATTTTTAGCCCAATATTTACGTGATGTTACATAACCACCATTCACTGCCGCTTCCCATCGCCACCGCTTTCTGCTGTTACCAGAGACAACAATCTCCACCGTAGACGCTTCTACGTTTGCGGATTTATGCGACCAATCACCGTCGCCAGCGAGCTTACTGCTATTTTCCAGTTCCGTCAGCCTTTTTTTCCAAAAAAAATCAGGTATCAATTAATAACTCAAGTCATTTGTTAGACATCGTAATATGAGTTAACTGTTTGTGAAATCCATTTATTTTATTTAAGAAAAAAAATAATGATTTAACTGAGTTGAGTTCCTGTGTCACGCATTCTAAATGTGTTGGGGAAGATGAAAACCTATTATTTAATTAGGCATATTTATATGTATTTAAAATAAAAAGAATAATAAATAATATTTTTACGTGTGAATTTAAATCATGAATTCTAAGATCACTAGTTTAGAGTTATGGCTTCGATATTGTTTTTCTTTGGATTTTATTAGCCTGATCATCTATTATATTCATATGAATAAAACCTGATTTATTTTAATATTTTGTCTCAAAAATAAATAATCGTTTCACTTTTTTTTAAAAGACTAAGTTAAATCATTATACACAATGTGATGCATGTTATGAAAGAACAACACATCAATCGATTATTTATGCGGATTCATAAACGTCGAACGTTTGTGGTTATTTTTTTGGTCAAATATTCAAACGAGTCACTTACCATAAACTCCAAACTGAACATGAATATCAAAATATAATTTTAGTTACAATAACATTGATTTTGTAATAATAATCTCTATAGAAATCAATCATTCAAATTCATAATATTATAATCCCAATTCTAACTCAAATCACGTTGAAATACTAATCTATTATACATGTTATGTAATTTACAATTAACCCATATTATCATTATTTTAACTAGTAGTTCTTGACGTTATATCCTGAAGGGTTTATCTTTCTCACTTCATCCTCATCTGTATTTTGTTCCTCTAATCAGGTGAGTAATCACTCCCATATTTTTACTTGCTTTCAAATGTTTTGGGGATATTTACGTACCATCAAATTACTTACATTATTATTTCTCATATGCAAACTAGTGTTGTGTATCAATTGAATGAGTACTTGGTATTTGTTATATGCTTATGTGTTAAGTTTTTATGATTGGTTGGTCTCTCATCCTCATCTTCATCCAAATAATATGATCGTACGACCTTCGTAGTGACCGGAGCCCGATTCGCATTGGCAATGGTTTCACCGACACACATTACTTGCTCAACGATTTTCATTATTTATACTCACAGATAACAGTTTTGCTTACTTTTATTCTATTATCTATATTATTATATATTATCAGATTGTTTGTGTCAAAACTGGTGATCTACTCACTCAACATGTGTTGTTGACAAATATATTTTGTACGCATTTGCAGGTTATAGTTTGGATTGCTTATCAAACTGAAGCTCACGTAAAGATGACTTTAGGATGTTAAATATATACAAGAATTGCTGGTTTTGTATTTGTAATTTTCTTTATTTTTGTTGTATTTAAATGTTGTTTGATAATAAATAAATTAATTAGATATTGTCGCTTTATAATTGCATGATAGTACCTTGTGAGCTGTGGCAATCAGTTCACGCCCCGGCATTCCACCTTAAGTTGGGGTATGGCAGATTGGTATCAGAGCCGAAGGTTTAAGATATGTCGTTAGAAAAGTCCTAGAAATATGCTTAGGACTCCATACGTGTCTATTTGTTTACCTCATGTGTTATATTTAATTGTTTACAGCTTACGTAATTACCTGCTAGACTAAGTACTTATTTAACTTCTTAGTTTAATGCTTATTTAATTGTCATGCACACACAACTCCGAGACTATGTCTCACTCTCGAAATATTTTTATAATTCCAAAACTATGTCTCACTCTCAAAATATTTTTATAACTCTGAGACATTGCCTCATTCCCAAGATATATATTTACATTTAAATTTTTGTTGATTGTTTTTGTTGACGGGAATTTCTTTTAGGATTTCCTAAGTTTGTTTTTACCTTTTAAGCGTTTAACGTAATCAGTTAAAGGTTACATTTTTCATTGCGTTTTATTGTTATTATTTTATTACTTTTTAAATGTCTAGTTGGGTGAAAAATCTATGGGACGCCATGGACACGCCGACTATTCATCTTCACAATTATTATATTTACGATATTTGGTTGGAAAGTTATCACGCGTGGTGATACACGAGATACTTCAACTACTTATACTTACATTTGTCAGTCGTTATTTAGTTTGGTCGGTTAAAACGGCACGTAACACTCATGGGCCAAAAAAATACCATGGACAACCTCATGGTAAACCCAATACATCAAGAAACTTACGTTATTTATTATTTGTTTATGTATTTGATTTTATTTAAAACAAGTTATGATTTGACTTAATTACTTAATTGAAACTTTCGTTACTTGTTTAGCTGTTTGTATGTTTGATTTCCTTTGAAACAACCTATTATATGATTTAGTTACTTAATTACTTAATTATTCAATTATATTGAATCAAGACTTATTGATTCAATTCATTCATATACTCACAAATATTTTCATTCTCATGATGGATCACAACTTATTCACTCACTGGGACTCTGTTATCACAAGTCCATCTAAACAATTTACTATTTAATTATCTAATCGGTTATCTCGCACTCATATTATCACATTCACAAATTATCAAGAGCAATTATTAACTATTTTCTCATACGCATATTATTATATAATAAAATCATTACTAAATACCTTACTATTTAAACAATATCTCTCATGTTCACGATTATCACGTTATCAATTAACGAAACTTATCACAAGTAACTCAATACCCTCAATAACTATCAATTACATCTCAGTTATCACCCTCAAATTTTAAATATTAACATTTTAATTTGTTATGCTTCGATAAAATCTCTTATCAAATCACCTCAATGATTATATCATCTACTTAACAAATTGCCATATATATTATCTCATTTAAATTCTGACTTATCCTTAAGTCATGATTAACGCTAGCACAACTTATGTTGAATTTCACTTTTTCCTTAATAACTTATAAGAAATTTACACAACTTATTATTTATACTCATTTAATCTCAATTTACATAATTATAGAATGATTTCTACATTAAACAATATATATCATATATTCTCTACACCCGTTTTATGACCACAAGTACAGTCAATGAGATAGCTCCTACAATCTCTAGGGTATAAATTCTAACTCAAAACACTAATACAAACAATTTAATCTTGTTCACTAATTTCTTTCAGAGAAATTTCGATTCATTTACCCTTATTCACCCTCATAACAACGATAATAACAAGCGCAAGCTTAATAATCGAGTTTAGGTTATTAAGTAAACCAATTATCAATCTCAACGAAATCATAGTGTCCCAAACAAGAAACCTTACATCGGAATACGTTCTTTACGTCTTATTCGTGACTTTCGTCATCCGACTCAATCCTTGTGTCATTCTTACACTCACTATAACCGTTATGGTTATCCCGTTAACACTGCCTACGACACAAGACATCCCACAACGGTATATGTCGTCGACTTAGCTTTATACACCTGTTACACGTGCTTTCTATAATTATGGAGACCCTAATCACCTATGCAACACACTGTTCTTTACTCATCCACGCCGAGTTCAAATTATACCAGCACCGTACCATACTACCCATGCTCATTTAGCTTAAACCTATCAACTCTATGCCTTTCAAGCTTTCTTCATGTAACAAGGTCGTATGAACTGCATTTAGGATCATGCGACCTAGTGCGACCTCTTTAATTTTCCACGTTGTTGGGCTGCTATGTCATTTTCTTTGTGGGCCGCATGAACTGCATTTAGGCTCATCACATATTAATTCTATTAAAAGCCTATATATTAATATATATTAATTCCTTGTTTTCTTTGTATCTGGCACCAACAAAACACAAAATTAATATACATGCCATTTTCTTTTAATTACGCATCAATAATTGCAATATTGATTTATCATGAGCTTTTGTCACATGTGAATTCAGTTATTATTATTATTATTATTATGATTTAACCCCGAATCACGAGTGCATAAAACCCGATCTTCCTGAAACTCCAAAGCATGCTCATAAATATCTTCAATTAATATCTTTAATGCTCCATGACTTAAAACAAAAGCATGTATGAAAGTAACATTGTTCACACCATAAACTAATTAAAATCAATAAAATGATACAGATATATACATGATTTATACCTACCGTCAGATAGTACATAGATGACAGATCTGAATCTGGATTTTAAGACAACACCAGGCTAGCACAAATCACCGATTCATCGGGTCATGAACCCTCATCGCTATCTCCGGTGATATCCAAACCTTCTGTCGTTTATTAGGCGTAATCATTCGATCTCAATCGTAGATAGTATATCTATCTCGATCTTCGTTCCATCTCCATTTTCATTCCATATCCATCAGTCGATCTCTTTCACGGCAGCTCGTTCAAGCAAGGTAATGACGGATTGAAGTGTGGGGCGACTGGGTCCAGGGATTGATGGTGATCAAGGGTGGTGTGGTTGTCTCCGGAAGGAAGGTGGTGCGGTGGTCGTCGTAAGAGAGGTGGTGGTCGTAACTCAGAACAGTTGGATAAAGAGTGTTCTTATTGTGAAAAGCGTGGATAATTTGTTAGTTTCAAATGGATAAATATGTATATTTACAAATAATATTAAAAATAAAAAATAAAATAAAATTTCATCGGAATTCGAGTTTTCCGAAAATTTTCAAAATTACTATACGAATCCGAATCCCAATCCGAAATTTTGGATAATTCATATTCGGATATTTCGGATACCGAATCAGGTTCGTATTTTTTTGAACACCCCTACCTTAACCGATTTAGAGGTAGTTTCTCGTTGAGGAACATTTGGGTAGCACAACATCATGGTTGGTGTCGTTATAAATAATGATTGTGATAATGGATGGACGAAAAGTTCGAGTGGGTTTAAGTTAAATTCCTTGAATGAGTTGAGAGATGGAAAAAAAAGACCTTTAAAAAGCATTGATGAAAAAGAGAAAACAACTTCTGAAATTTCATTTTTGTTTAAGAAGATTAGTTGCAAATCAAAAGTTTGGTTTTCAATATATAATAATGTCCTTAGTCACCGCTAAAGCTTGCGGGATTCAAGAAATATTTAGTGTGAAAGAAAGGTTTTCCCTAGGTGGCATCTTAAGAAGAAAATATAATAGCTCGCCATACAGATGATTTGTTGAATATAGAAATTTGTCTGAAACGAGGATGTGCTAAAGTGTGAAAATATAATAGTGATATTATAATATCCACAAAGGGATTGGGACTTGTTTGAATGACCTTGAGGAAAAACCATTTGGCTCGAATTTAAAATCGTTTTAGAGGAAATTAAATTGAATAAATTTGAAAAAATCCTTTATGTATATGTATATGTATATGTATATGTGTATATATATATCCACTATTTTATAAATATTTGGGGATATGTACTTATACGTATAAGGTTTGCATATGAATATAGCGAATGCGAAATACGTATTTAATTATAAAAATGAAATTTTGAAAAAAAAAAGTATAAAGGGGGTAAGTAAAGGTGTTAGAATACAAATAAAGTTCAAATAGTCATGAAATATGGTTGAAGGTATTGGATGACTGGGAAAAAGATTTAGGACTTCATTAGGGTAGTGGGCGCGTTTGTTATAAAGAAGACGAAAACTGGCATACAAAATTTGTTAAGCATTGAGTCGACTGACTGGAGTTGAAATGGGTTCATCATACGTTTAGCTAAGGTGACTCAGTTGGTCAAAAGTTGAAACATTGCCAGCAAGAAAGCATAATGGGATTTTGCATGGGTTATACGAGAATGGGTAGGGTATTCTCTACTTTTGGTTTAAGTTTGATAAATTGTGAGACTTTAAAAATGGTGCGGTGACGTGCAAGAGAAATATGAAATTATGATACTTAGGTTAATGATAAAAAAAACTTTACGAACAGGGATGAGATAATAATAGAGGTTGAGCTTTTTTAAGAGGGTGTTTGGCTGAGCTTATATTTTTTTTGCTTTTTGCTTTTTGGATGGACAAAATGTCCAAAAATGCCCCTCCAAAAAGCAAAAAAGCTTCAATTTGGTGCTTTTAGGTGCTTGTGGATGGGCATTTTGGACATTTTGCCCCTCCAAAAAGCAAAAAAAAAAAAATAATAAGCTTAGCCAAACACCCTCTAAGATAAAGCATAAGTGGTGGTAACAAATCATGTCGAGTTGTCAATGATTCCCAAACACAAGAATTCAAAGACTTTAAGATATGCATAGTTGAGTAGCTTATTAAAACAAAATAAAGTATGAAATCGTGAAAATAAACCAAGGTTAATAAATTGCAAGGGATTACATAGAATTTGAGATAAACTATCGATATCGTATGACATATTGTTTAGTTTGAGATTGAGATACAATACATGAAATATTATTGAAGTGGATGTTGGGGTAAATTGTCAAAATAGCATGAGATAGCTTTGACATAATAACATGAGGCAACTTGACAAAATAACATTAGCTAAGTTGATAATATAACATAAGGGAAATTGAAAATATGAGGTAAAATAGCATGAGGCAGACTTATAAGATAGCATGAGGTAAACTGATAAAATAACATGAGGTAAACAACATTTGATTGGGACGCGTTACCTTCCTTAAGTTAAATAACATTTGTGTCCAAGAGTTCGAATCGCAAGCTTGTCCTTTTCCAGTTACTGCATACCCATCACATCGAAACGTACTGATAGGGTGAAATGTAAGGCACCGATCCCGGTGCCCTACTGGCGTTGGATTTACTCATAAACACAGTTCTAAATATTATAGTTAATTAAAAACTTTTCGCGGCATAATAAAAGTCAACCATTCGATGCAAAACATTAAAATTTTGTCTTTAACATAATATAAAACATAGTATTTAAACATCATGACAATTCTTCTTCAAATGCTTTAATCTATTTACATACGTGCATACTAAAAGTCAGCTATGCTTAGTGAGTTCTACTTAATCAGATAACATACATTACATTCACATACTTCATACAGGCTTTACCTTCTTTTATACATACATACGTATATATATCTTCATTTTTACCTTCTTACTTTCATTCTTTCATACCTTCATATTTTATCTTACTATACATATATAATTATACGTTTTAAATAGCCTTTCGCCCTATAATCTCTGGTCCCTATCCTCTCAGATATTATTAGGGTCTGGTCTCTATCCTCTAAAATATTATAAGGTTATTGCCCCTTCTTTCCTTTCACTCAAGCCTTCATACATATATTTCTTAATATTATCATTCATACAATTTCATACATATCATTCATACATACTTTATAAAACATTTACATAAAATACACTTACCACTTAGGGTAAGTGTATTAACTAATCATTTCGAGACACAACCCCGAAAACATAACAAGGAAATGGGGCTAGAAACTCAACTGGGTCCAATTCCCTTCAGAGTTAATGGTAACTCATTTCCTTAATTGGGCGCGGCTAACTGTATAACAATTACATGTATCAATTAATTAGCCATATCCATATCATATTTCTAGGTTATTGTAACCCATAGCTACTGGGTCCGTGTCACATCCTCAAAATCCATTAACGGAGTTTTACCTTCAGAGGGTGTGAACTAACAGGATCGGAATCATTAGTTATAATCAAACACCATAAATAAAGTTTTCAAACCACGAAAACATTTAAGTTTAAATAAATGCGGAAGCGTAAATTCATAAACCAAGTGTTGCGTCACGCAGGACGACTTAAAACCCAATCAATAACAGTTTAAGAAAAACAAGTTTGCAAAAACATTAGAGTTCAATGAAATGCATGTTCCTATACCGCGCGCCCGCCTCGGCTACCTGAGAAGAACATACTAAAAGTATCAACACGGGGTTGGTGAGTTCACATATATAAATAAAGAAACTGTTTGCGTTTAACTGTTTGCGTTATACGTTTGCGTTACCAGATAATGTTATGTCAATTATATATCGATAGGTAGCTAGCCTATAAAACAAGTATTACTAAGTGTTCGACATCGAAGATGACTGTTTATCAATTGCCTTGCCACCATGTCTACCACGACCATGGAAATGTGTTAGCCAAAATTACACCCACTCGACCTGCCGTCGAGTTTAGAGTTGGGTGGGGTTTGTCAAACACAGTAGTACTACTCAACAGTGACTCGCTATTATACAAATACTAAACGGTTCGATGTTATGAAGGACTTTAGTTGGTTCGTTTGCCACTTAGCCTTACAAGTGATATATAACTAATAACAAAATCTAAAGCGTTTTGGAGTATGTTACCTCCCCCAAGTAAAAAGTGTTTAAAAGAGTAAAAGGGGAACGTGAAACTCACTGTTTGCGAAGAATTCAAAAACAAGTCAACCGAGAGATGCGCGTCACAGAAAATCCTCACTAGCGTTTTAAAACAAGAATGAGATTTTCTAAGTGTTGGAACTATTATTGAGTCTCTAGACTCGACACATAATACCTATGCATGAGATACGTTTCGTGTTTCGTTTGTGAATTATGTGTGACTCGACAAACACATTGGTGACACGTTTCATGTGTAAACAACTACATAAGTATCAAGTACTAACATTACACATTACTAGCAATCATTCCCCACAAGGGCAATTTAGTCAAAAACATAGCAATTATCTAGCAACAAGCACGTTTCATGTATTTTCACATAGTTCAGCAGCTAGTTTTATCAAGACAGATTTCTACTTGAAATATTACTCTATTCAACAGATCATAACATATCAATTAATTCACCAAAAATCTTCACAAAAGAATACATGAGTTAGGTTTCCAGAACTATTTTTATTATATTTTTATTCCACATAGTTTTCTCACAAAGACCAAAACATTCCAGTAACTCACAGCAGTCAAAATCATGCGCAACAGAATGATATTTGTTATTTCCGTTGAATGGTAACTTCAATTAATGCAAGACCAATTGGGTTAGATTCTTAACTCAATATTTTAACTTCCAGAAGTGGAACTAACCCATTTGGTCTTGTAGTTTATGAGATATGATAATTACAAAACACCCTAACAGCAGACCTCACAATTCAGACTTGCACTTCAGTTTTGTAAAATAATAAAAGTTAACTTTTACACGTCCAAAAATTACAAACTTGGACTTTATAGAAACTAGACTCAACCTAGTACACCGTAGTGTTAAGAATTTCGACCAATTACCACATTAACATTCAGTTACAGTCGTCTAAACATAAACTTAACAATCTGTCCAGTACCAGTTTACATCAAAACTCAACATAACAACAATCTATGAACCATAATCCATGCATATAACACTCTAGACACAATATTTACCAACCATGCATATCAATCTCACATTACACACATAGTTAGGGTTTTTCTTGAAAGTTTAAACCAAAGAACAAGTGATTATCAAACAACAATAACACAACTAGTTATCAATTTCATTAGCAATCATCATCAAGCATATAATCAAACCCTAACTCATCTTAATCATCAATTTCGTGACTTAGGGTTTTGGATTAACCCATTCAAAATCAAAATTAAACATATAGAACGCATAGGGGAGTTGTTAATACCTTCCTAGCACCTTAATTCTTCAACCAAACTTGAAAATCCTTGTATGTATGTGTGTGTAGTGTGACGTCAGCCAAGGGAGAGGGAGGGGGGGCGATCGGGTTTTGGGAGGGGGAAGGGACGTTAGGGTTTTTGTTATTATTTAATAATAATATGTTACACAATAGTCCCTCCTCTTTTAGTTATTACTTTTCTAGTGTAAACAATTTGTTCTTGCTTCTTGTGTTTAGCATTACACATAACATATCAAGTAACACATAAACCTAACACAAAATTATCAATTACTTATTGTTTTGATGTTTGTCATTTGTTCACCAATGGTTTGAGTCAACTCGTTTGCGTTTCGGTGCAATCCCGAAAGACTACATGTGTAGTGATTATCAAGCGTCATTTAAAACCATAGTTTAAATGTAATGAGATATGCGTTATAGATCAGGTGATCTTAAGTTTGAATTGACGGAGTTTGAATTAACGGAGTTAACCTGAAATTGACGAGTGTCACATCATTCCCATGTTGAAAGAATTTTCGTCCCGAAAATTTGTGTCAAGTCGCGATGGGTGTCTGAAAAAGCAAGAAAAATTTTCAGTTTGTCATATCATCCCCTAGTAGAAAGAAATTTCGTCCTGAAATTTAATTCATACCTCTGGTGATTTCTGACGGTTTGACGGCTTTCGTGGTTTTCGGTGTTTGGTCAACCCTTCAAAAAGGTGAGGATACTTTTTCATCATTTGGTCCTCGCGTTCCCACGTGAACTCCGGTCCACGTCTCGAGTTCCAACGAAGCTTAACGATTGGAATTTTGCTGTGCTTGAGTGTTTTGGTTTCCCAATCCAAAACTTCGACTGGTTCTTCGATGAAGCGTAGCTGTTCATCAACTTGTAACTCGTCCAAAGGGACTGCTTGGGTTTCATCGAAAATGCATTTCTTCAAATTGGATACATGGAATACATTGTGTACGCTACTGAGTTCCGTTGGTAAATCCAGTCGGTATGCTACCGGACCAATGCGCTCAGTTATCCGGTAAGGGCCAACGTATCATGGATTGAGTTTGTTTCGCTTTCCTAAGCGAACCACACATTTCTGGTGCCTAGTGCACTCTGTAGTGACTTCCATAAGTGCGAAGTGAAACGGGAATCTCGATCAGATATGATTGAGACAGGCACTCCGTGTCTAGACACTACTTCTTTCATATAGATGCGAGTCAGTCTTTCCATTTTGTCTGATTCCTTGATTGCTAAGAAGTGTGCAGACTTAGTCAACCGGTCAATGATCACCCAGATGGTATCGCATACCGTCGGTGTTTTGGGTAATCCCGTGATGAAATCCATGGAAATGTGCTCCCATTTCCACGTTGGAAGTTTCGGTTGCTGTAGCAGACCAGATGGTTTCTGATATTCCACTTTGACTCTTGCACAAGTCAAGCATTTGCTCACGTAGGTGGCAATGTCGGCTTTCATGTTTGGCCACCAGTAAAGTGCCTTTAGGTCATGGTACATTTTATCTGAGCCAGGGTGGATGGAATATCGGGACTTGTGTGCTTCGTCCATCACTAGGGTTCTCCACTCTCCGTATCGAGGAACCCAAATCCGGTTTTCGAAATATCAGACCCCATCCGATTTGGTTTCAAGTTGCTTGTTCATACCTCTCATGAGTTCTGATGGGAGGTTATCGTCTTTCAAGGCTTCGAGTTGCACATCGCGAATCTGATCGGGTAAGTTGGCGTGAATCGTGAGTTGTAATGCTCGCACTCGTCTAGGTTTATCGGTTTCTTTTCTGCTGAGAGCATCGGCCACTACATTGGCCTTGCCAGGGTGATACTTGATGGCACAATCATAATCCTTAAGCAGCTCGACCCAACAACAATGTCGCATGTTCAGCTCCTTCTGATCGTAGATATGCTGGAGACTCTTGCGGTCGGTGTAAATGGTAAACTTGGTACCGTACAAGTAATGCCTCCATATCTTAAGAGCAAACACCACAGCCCCGAGTTCCAAGTCATGGGTCGTGTAGTTCTTCTCGTGAATCCGTAGTTGTCGAGAGGCATAGGCTATAACCTTCTCGAGTTGCATCAATACGCAACCGAGACCCTGTATCGATGCGTCACTATGCACCTCAAAATTTTCGGTTCCCTCGGGAAGGGCGAGGATAGGGGCGCTACAGAGTTTGTTTTTCAGCAGTTGAAAAGCGGATTCCTGCGCATCACCCCAATTGTACTTAGTACCCTTGTGAGTCAAAGCGGTGAGGGGTTGAGCAATCTTTGAAAATCCCTCGATAAAACATCGGTAGTAGCCAGCCAGTCCTAGGAATTGTCGCACCTCAGTCGGAGTCTTAGGTGCTTCCCAGTTTTTGATGGCCTCTACCTTGCCGGGATTGACATGAATACCATTCTCATTGATCACATGTCCTAAGAAGTGAACCTCGCGAAGCCAAAATTCGCATTTCGAGAGTTTAGCGTACAGTTGTTCCTTCTTTAGAAATTCTAAGATCAATCTCAGGTGTTCTTCATGGTCAGCCTTGTTCTTGGAGTAGACGAGGATATCATCAATAAAAACAATCACAAACTTGTCGAGGTACGCCTTGCATACTCGGTTCATGAGATCCATAAATACGGCTGGTGCATTGGTTAAGCCAAAAGGCATAACCGAAAACTCATAGTGACCGTACCGAGTTCTGAAAGCCGTCTTTGAAATGTCTCCTTCGCGCACTCTTAATTGATGGTAACCAGATCTCAGATCGTTCTTCGAGTAGTAACTCGATCCTTGAAGCTGGTCCAACAGATCATCAATTCGGGGTAAGGGATAACGGTTCTTGATCGTCACCTTGTTCAGCTCTCGGTAGTCGATGCACATGCGGAAAGTCCCGTCCTTCTTTCGAACAAATAAGACAGGGGCTCCCCATGGTGATGAGCTAGGTCGGATAAAACCTTTATCCAACAAATCTTGCAATTGAGTGGACAACTCCTGAAGCTCCGTCGGTGCGAGCCGATACGGGGATCGTGCTATGGGTGCTGCACCGGGGGTCAATTCGATTTGGAACTCAACTTGTCGAATAGGTGGGAGTCCATGCAAATCCTCCGGGAAGACTTCCGGAAAATCTCGCACAATCGGTATGTCTTCGATTCACTTCTCCTCTGCGGGTTTCGCGACAATATGGGCTAAAATTGCCGAATGACCCTTTCGTAAAAATTTCTGCGCCTTCATAAGGGTGATAACGCTGGTGGTCATGCCGCTCATCTCGCCCTGGATCGAAATGATTTCACCAAAAGGGGTAGTGATGTGGACTATCTTGTCGTGACATATAATCTCCGCTCGGTTCTCGGATAGCCAGTCCATACCGACAACGACATCGAAACTACCCAGTGTAAAAGGTATGAGGTCAATATCGAAAGTATGACCCGACAGTTTCAACTTACATCCCGCAAGTACATGAGTTGTCTCTATAGACTTACCGTCAGCTAATTCAACAGGAAACTTAGCATCTAACGGAGTTGGAGTTAAGTCTAAAAGTTTACTAAAGGCTTTCGATATTAAACTCCTATCAGCTCCAGTGTCAAACAAAACAGAAGCAAAACAGTCGTTCACAGGAAACTTACCGGTAACCACATTCGGATCGTTGCGGGCCTGGCCCGACCCAATGACGAAAGCTCTACCTTTACCACTGCTTTCACCACTGTTGGTGCCTCCATTGTTCTCACTCTGCTTTAGTTTGGGGCAATCCTTCCTGAAATGGCCCTCTTGACCACACTCGAAGCACCCTTTAGTCGCCGTAGGCTGTTTAGGAGCACCCTTTGCCGCTAGGTCTCCCCTACATTCTTTGGCCTGATGACCCATTTTTCCGCATCTCAGACACTTGATACGGTCGCATGTGCCAGCATGGTGATAGTTGCACTTGTTGCATTTCGGGTACTTCCCAGCATAGCCACTCGAACCCTGCCCGACACCGTTGTTGTTATTGTTGGAACCCTGATTATTGAAGCTCCGAGTGAGTTTGGGCTTACGGTAGTGTGGTTGCTGTGGGGGGTTCGATGATGAGGACCTGGTGTTGTCAAATTTCCTCTTTCCATTACTCGGGTTGTTGTCAGTGATTGAGTTGTCTCGGGTTTTAGAGGTTGAACCTCTAGGTGGTAACGCACCTTGTGTCACTGCCTGGTCCGTCAGTTTGTGAGCTAAACGAATCGCTTGTTGAATTGTGGCCGGTTTGAAAGACGTCACCATACCCTGAATTTGTGGTACCAGCCCATCGATATACATCTCGATTCTCTTATTCGGTGGGTCAACCATCCGTGGACACATTACTGCTAGCTCATGGGAACGGGTGGTGTAAGCTTCAATCTCTGAACCCACCATTTTCAACGACCAAAACTCATATTCCAACTTCGCGATTTCCTCTCTAGGACAGTACTCTTCTCGCATCATATTCTTGAACTCTTCCCAGTTCATAGCGTTCGCCAAATCCAACCCAAGAATTTTCACATTGGAGTTCCACCAAGTGAGAGCAGAATCTTCCAGTGTTCCAGCAGCAAATTTGACCCTGCTGGCGGGTGGACAGTTACACATCTCGAAAGCTGACTCTGCCTTCTCAGCCCAACGCAGGAAACCTATGGCTCCCTCAATGCCCTTAAACGAATTGGGCTTGCAATCCAGGTAGTTCTTGAAAGTACAGGCTCCAGCTGGACCTCCGGCTTGATTCTGAACATGTGCGGCTAGAGCTGCCGCCGCATGGTCATTCAATAGGGTTTGAAGTTCTGCTGCGGTTAGGTTGATGTTACCGCGACCATGTCCAGCGTTTCTTCCAGCCATCTCCTAGAATCACAACATAAAATGTTAGACATGAATTATCGGTTTCATATGCAACACACTATACATGTAATAAAAGGTAGGTAAGAAAGAAAAAATAAAAGAAGCAAACATCACATCACAACCATATAATAATCCAAATAATAATTCATGATTAAAACCATTGTATTCGCTACAAAGTATTTAAAACCAATCCTTAAAATCATAGAAAATAATAGTTTGGATGGAGACAACCCCTCCATCTAGGTGTTATCATTCTCAAATGTCATCGTCTGAGGACACCTCTGAGTGTGCCTCCGGCTCAGCCGGTTCTTCCTCCGGTTCCTCTTCGGGTTCCTCTTCGGGATCTTCCTCGGGTTCCTCCTCAAGTTCTACCTCAGGTTCCTCCTCAGGTTCTGCTGCATTCTGGCCAATTTGCGTCTGTAAGATATCGCAACGCTCTAGAGCTATCTCTGTCCGGGATCTCGCCACAAGGAGTTGCTCTTGCAAATCTATCATCTCTGCTTGCATTTTTCTCATAATCTTCATCTGCTGATCATTAGCATCCTGCACTTCCTTCATAGCCGCTGTCATGAGGGAAATTTCCTCCCTAGCCTCGGTTCCATCTCTTATCAATCCGGAAACGTTCGCTCTCGCCGAGCGCATAAAACCCGCGTCACGCTCTAAACAGGAAACAACAGCTGCGAGAACACGCTCTAGTGGTTCGGTTATGGGTGGTAGAGTGTTGGGGTATGCAGGACGGCTCGGGTGAGGTAGTGGGGGAACTTGCTCGCGGTAAACCATACGCCTAATCAGACTCGGGTACCAATCCCAGCTAACGTCGTCATCGTACATGCCTCCAGATAGACGATACCTCTTCGGTGCAGGGGCTTCTAGTTTCGAGGCTACTCGGGGGTGGCGACGAGGTAGGTGGTTGCGGTTCCTTTCCATGGGCATGAGTCATCTGGTCGGATGATGATGATGGTGGCGTCGACATCCCTACAGGATAAGTCGTGTATGCGCGCGTATGAGTGAATGAGGTAAAGAGATAAAGATAACGAAAGATTAAATAATATATATATATGCAGTCCGTAAAAATTATAACTAATGGGTCGTTGCGTTTATAGTCTAGTATGCATGCAATTTCTAGTTCGCTATAACCAATGGCTCTGATACCAATCTGTCACACCCTCAAAATCCACTAACAGGATCGGAATCATTAGTTATAATCAAACACCATAAATAAAGTTTTCAAACCACGAAAACATTTAAGTTTAAATAAGTGCGGAAGCGTAAATTCATAAACCAAGTGTTGCGTCACGCAGGACGACTTAAAACCCAATCAATAACAGTTTAAAAAAAACAAGTTTGCAAAAACATTAGAGTTCAATGAAATGCATGTTCCTATACCGCGCGCCCGCCTCGGCTACCTGAGAATAACATACTAAAAGTGTCAACACGGGGTTGGTGAGTTCACATATATAAATAAAGAAACTGTTTGCGTTTAAGTGTTGGCGTTTTGCGTTTGCGTTACCAGATAATGTTATGTCAATTATATATCGATAGGTAGCTAGCCTATAAAACAAGTATTAATAAGTGTTCGACACCGAAGCTGACTGTTTATCAATTGCCTTGCCACCATGTCTACCACGACCATGGAAATGTGTTAGCCAAAATTACACCCACTCGACCTGCCGTCGAGTTTAGAGTTGGGTGGGGTTTGTCAAACACAGTAGTACTACTCAACAGTGACTCGCTATTATACAAATACTAAACGGTTCGATGTTATAAAGGACTTTAGTTGGTTCGTTTGCCACTTAGCCTTACAAGTGATATATAACTAATAACAAAATCTAAAGCGTTTTGGAGTATGTTACCTCCCCCAAGTAAAAAGCGTTTAAAAGAGTAAAAGGGGAACGTGAAACTCACTGTTTGCGAAGAATTCAAAAACAAGTCAACCGAGAGATGCGCGTCACAGAAAATCCTCACTAGCGTTTTAAAACAAGAATGAGATTTTCTAAGTGTTGGAACTATTATTGAGTCTCTAGACTCGGCACATAATACCTATGCATGAGATACGTTTCGTGTTTCGTTTGTGAATTATGTGTGACTCGACAAACACATTGGTGACACGTTTCATGTGTAAACAACTACATAAGTATCAAGTACTAACATTACACATTACTAGCAATCATTCCCCACAAAGGCAATTTAGTTAAAAACATAGCAATTATCTAGCAACAAGCACGTTTCATGTATTTTCACATAGTTCAGCAGCTAGTTTTATCAAGACAGATTTCTACTTGAAAGATTACTCTATTCAACAGATCATAACATATCAATTAATTCACCAAAAATCTTCACAAAAGCAAACATGAGTTAGGTTTCTAGAACTATTTTTATTGTATTTTTATTCCACATAGTTTTCTCACAAAGACCAAAACATTACAGTAACTCACAGCAGTCAAAATCATGCGCAACAGAATGATATTTGTTATTTCCGTTGAATGGTAACTTCAATTAATGCAAGACCAATTGGGTTAGATTCTTAACTCAATATTTTAACTTCCACAAGTGGAACTAACCCATTTGGTCTTGTAGTTTATGAGATATGATAATTACAAAACACCCTAACAGCAGACCTCACAATTCAGACTTGCACTTCAGTTTTGTAAAATAATAAAAGTTAACTTTTACACGTCCAAAAATTACAAACTTGGACTTTATAGAAACTAGACTCAACCTAGTACACCGTAGTGTTAAGAATTTCGACCAATTACCACATTAACATTCAGTTACAGTCGTCTAAACATAAACTTAACAATCTGTCCAGTACCAGTTTACATCAAAACTCAACATAACAACAATCTATGAACCATAATCCATGCATATAACACTCTAGACACAATATTTACCAACCATGCATATCAATCTCACATTACACACATAGTTAGGGTTTTTCTTGAAAGTTTAAATCAAAGAACAAGTGATTATCAAACAACAATAACACAACTAGTTATCAATTTCATTAGCAATCATCATCAAGCATATAATCAAACCCTAACTCATCCTAATCATCAATTTCGTGACTTAGGGTTTTGGATTAACCCATTCAAAATCAAAATTAAACATATAGAACGCATAGGGGGAGTTGTTAATACCTTCCTAGCACCTTAATTCTTCAACCAAACTTGAAAATCCTTGTATGTATGTGTGTGTAGTGTGACGGCAGCATTGTATTTGTTTTTCCGAAGACATTTCACAAAAAAAACGCTTGCGCGTCCTCTTCTCCTAGAAGTGTTGTTCATATTACTTCTAACCTCTTCTCCCCCTCTTCTTCTTTTTCCCTTCATTTCTTTCATCAGACACACTCCAAAGTCCACCCAATTCCTTCATGTACCGAAAACGACGTTGCAATTTGCCTCACCACAAACTCATGCGGCGGAATCCGGTCACCAACGTCGTCGTCAAACTCATCGGAATCGTCGTACCCTCCGATTCTGACCGTAATCTTCCTTCAGTATCTTTGACCAGTCCGGTACGTTGACCGGCAACGACGACGCCATTCGATTAATTGCCTCCGGTGATGGTTTGTTAGAGATCCGGTGAGTCGGAACGGGTTTTCGGAGTTCCGGCGACGGCGTGCTGACGTTCCAGATGTCGGATTCGTCTACCTCGAACATGGAGTCTGGTGGTACAAGTGGAGATTGTATATCGCCGGAAAGGTACCGATAGTTTGATCTCCGTAGTAGGGTTTTGGTCCCGCCATTGAAGCTGAGCTCCGGTGGAATTTGTGATGTGTGTTTTGGGGTTTTTATGATCGGTTTTGGTATACTTTTATAAGCTTTTGTTAATGCTTTATGTGGATAAGGTTCTATTAGTGTTGTTGACTGTTTTACATATTTGGATGTTGAAGACTTGTTTAATTTAAATTTCTGTTTATTAATTTCAGTTTATTTTAACAGTCTACAGATGTTAAAAAAACAAACAGTCTTTTTGTTGCAGACTGCAGAGGTTTGGTCCACCTCTTCTGTTACAGATGTCTGCAGATGTGGTCCGCAGACTGCAGACATTTTACCTCTGAAAACACAAACAGCACCTTAGTTAGGGTTTAGTATTAAGATCGTTCTCTCGTGGCCTTGTGTTCGTTACTCGAACTTCCTTAGGCTATACTATTTACGATCGGTACACTTGCCGGTTGTGTGAATTTTAGGTTTTCCATTTTTATAAATTTAAAGCTTAAGTTGCGGATTTTGGTTTAATTATATATACATTTTTGCACATCAAACAAAAAAAAGAAACCCAAAACCAGCCACCGAAACTTTGCCATTACCCAACCACAACCTCAACAACAAACCCAAGCTCCTCCACAAACCCGAAAACCCTATACCGGTACTTTCCCACTATGCAAAAGTTATCAACGTCACCACCTATCACACTTGCCTTGTCGCCATTGTACTCTTTGTAACCGTTTTGGTCATCTCAACACCACATGTCGATCCACACAACGAATCTAACCTAACCAACCAAGAACCACTCCCCAAAATTCCCAAAACCGTTATGCACCATACCCACAAAACCAACCCCAACAACCCCGAGCTTGCTTTAACTGTGGTGATCCTAACCATTTCCGCAACAATTTCCCTCGCCTAGCCTATGCTTACCAAGCCAAACCGTGACCGTACCCTAATACCAAACCCAAGCCTACCAAGTCCAAACCTACCAACCCCAACTTCCCCAACTCAACGCACCACTCATCCAACCCACACAATCCATCCAACCCATGCAAGCCATTCAAGCACCACCTCCTCCTCCCCTCAAGTACCTCAAGGAAACCCCGGCAATCAAAGACGAGCTTTCATGATGAATGTTAATCAAGCTCAAGTTGCAAACGATGTTGTGAACAGTATGTTTTTAGTGAACCATCATTTGGCTTCTATTTTATTTGATACTGGTGCTGATAAAAGTTTTATTTCTTTGAAATTTGAGTAAAAAATTGTCGTGCCTAGAACCAAACTTTCTCGACCGTTTTCTGTTGAAGTCGCCAATGGAAATTCCATCACCATAAATTCTGTCGTCCGCGATTATACTCTCATTCTTTCTAAGCATAAATTCTCCATCGATCTCATCTCGATGCAAATGGGAAGTTTCGATGTCATAGTAGGCATGGATTGATTATCTTTGCACCGTGCCGAATCCGTTTGC